>NW_007578104.1:353815-372474 GCF_000690725.1 Stegastes partitus | reverse complement strand
CCCACCTCCTCAGAAAACAAACCGGGACAGCGCCGAGAACAAGAAGAGAGAGGGGGCGAAAGTGACTGGAATCTCTGCAGTGGAGAGATAGGAGGTGAATAACAAAAGGAGGGAGTAGAGCTGTGTGGATGGACGGATGAATGATAGACAGAGAGAGGAGGGAGAGGAGAGGAATGGAAGCCAAGAATGCTGCTGCTGCTGCTGCTGTGGGGTGATAGTGCCAGGAGGAGGGGATGGCGAGGTGGCAAGCCAGGACAAGAGGAGAAGAGATGCTGGACTTGTTGCCGTCCAACGACTACAGGCTGGACAGGGAGGAGCAGGAAGGACACATGTAGGGAAGATGGAGAGGAGACGAAAAGAACAATAACTGAAAGAGCTAAAAAGTAAACAGGCTGCAAAACAAACACCACTTGTTCTGGTTTTCTTTGCCCATAAAGAGGCGACACACGTCATTGTGTTCTAAGGGCTTTATAAACCCGGTTCTGGTCGTTTACTTTCTCCTGCACAAGGTTGGGTTAAAGAAGCAATTTGGGAAATTAGCAGAAAACAAGTTTATCTCCACATAAAGGCTGTGACCAGGAGAGGTGGAGCCTCGTCGTCACAGTGCTGGTGGAGAAGAGAAGCTCCAGCAGCTGGAGATACAACATGTGAATCAGGAAGCTGAAGCCCAGCGTTTGGCTGCTTGTTCTGGACGGATCCACTTCCACGTGCTTCTGGTCTTTGTGATAAGCAAAGCAAACCAGCTGCTGGCTGTAGTCGCTCCATGTGAGGGGTCCCGCCGATTATCAGATGCGATATTCAGCATTTTTGCTATTATCTGCATCATTTCTATTTTCTTTCTTTATTTTTTTTCCAAGCCTAAAACGCTATCCGGTTGGTTAAGCTCTGATTATACTCCGATGCAGACGCGCCCACGGAGGTGTTGTTATAATACACTGACTCCATTGTATGCGAGTGCAGTAGGTCATTAATGCAGCTCTACGCGCTCTGCACACTGTTGCACTACTAGGCAGCAGCTGGACGTGTGCATGCTCACGGATGGATAAAGAGTCACGCTGGCCTTCTATGTCTCATTCCTTAGCTATGGAGGATACATGTTGAAGGTGCTTTTTGGATTAAACACATGTAAATGGAACAAACGGGTGTTAATATACGTTACTTTGGCTGATACCATCAGACTAAACTTGGTCATTCTGTGCTCACTCAGCTGCACATCGTCACTTTCATTTCACTTTTTATTCAAACAGCTGGCACAGACCGCCGTCGCATTTTCAAGCTCATTAGGATTATTTTCTCTGTGTAGGCTAAAACGTTTCAGACTTCTGTTTGGCGAGCCGGCATTAGGGCTCGATAAACACCGGTACATTTTAATGAGCTGGTCTTTAACAAAGATGGTGAAAAATAAAAAGTTTGTAATAAAAAGCCTTTTAAAGTTAATAGCCAAGAATGAAAAACTCCCCTAAAAACACATTTACACGCATAAATCAAAAATAAATACAAGAATAATCTCACCTTTACCGACAAAAAGGAAAGAAAGCAAACAAAAGCCTCTTTTTCAGAGGATAAATTTTGTTAATATCTATCTCTGCACGCCTTGTTCTTACCTTCTGGGCAAATAACAATGCACCTTAATCTAAAACCTGTGTCCATCCCACTCTGTCCCTCAGCTAAATCGCTGTCTGCTTCTCTTTTTTTTAACACTTCCACTGTGGAAGCCAAAACCTTTGAAATCCTACACATGGTGGCGTTAAGCTCAAATTTGAAATTGCATGTGCTTCTCAGGAGGAAAATAAAGCAGCACTTGGTTGGTTACTGGTTTTAGGGATTTTAAGTGGAGACATAAAATGCAGCCAGGAACCGTTTTTAGATTGAAAAGGAGGCGAAAGTCCTGAATTCTTGAAAAAGCTTTTGAGTTCCAGGAGAAGATCCTGCAGAGAGGCGGGGGGGTAAAAGCAACAGAGGAGATGACGCTGAATGAGTAAAGAAAAAAGTGAACAATATTATGTGACTGAAAGGTAGCCGGAGCTGGAGGGGGGGACAAAATGTAGAATAGGAAAATAGAGGAATAGAAGTAGACAGAGCGTGGGCGAAGACAAGGGACGTGGCTGAACCGCTGCATGTTTTATAGAGAACTGAGAGAGAAAAAAAAGTGTAAAGCAGTGTGACGAAAGATATGAGTTTTCTGGAAAAGTGAGAGGAATTAGAAACAGAGCGTGTGTGTGTGTGTGTGTGTGTGTGTGTCAGAGGCACTTCAGGGGGTGTGTAGACTGCACACACACACACACTCACAAAGCTGCATGTCAGAGATAGCACCACAAAAGAAGGCCCAGCAGATTCAAATTAATATAATTATCAAGTCAGTTATTAATACAAAAGCTTCTATAGCGTGGGGCGGATTAGCCCACAGGTCACTGATGCACGGCGCGCTGGAAAACACGCGTGTGAATAGCGTGTGCACTCATACAAACACAAAGAAGTCAATCAAGCGGAGACGGAAACTCCGACTAAATCAGTGAAACCAGTTAATACTCCGGCATGAAACCAGTCCTAAAGGAGCTAAAAACACAACAGAGTGAGTCGTCATGCATTTTCTAATCCACACACACGCACACGACCAGAGGAGCTTGATAAAGTAGCGACAGGGCAATCTGTCATGGCTGGCTGCCTGGGCACATGGGGTTAATAGATTCCCCTCTATCTCGCATCCCCTCGGCCTTCATCGCCATCATCACTGGCCCTCTTACCATACTGGCATATCATCAGCGATAATCTTAAAACAGACAAAATATGTGGCCGCTCTATTAACAGTGACCTGGAAACCAGTTGTATGGCTTTTACATCCAAATGAGCTTCATTTTCTTTGCTGCTGCTGATAGCTGTGAAGCAGAAAATGTGCTCATAGGGCTGTAAAAAGAAACGGGGGGAAAAACAAAGTCTGTCAGTGTATCTGCAAAGTCCATCTCTCAGCCTCAGCGTTCCCACTCCATCACAGAGTGGGTGTAAAATCCCAAAACCTCCAAAGAGCCACTGCTCAACGGGAATACGTGAATAAAGGTCAGAGTGACGATTCCCACATATTCCTGTGTGGTTAACTATGACTGAAACAGGCTTTTAAAAAGAAAAGGTCAGACCCTCTACTGTCCCTGCCTGGAAATGACTCATCAATGGTTTTCCAAGAATTCCATCAGTGACACCTGGAAACGACATAAAAGCGCTGGTAAAATGAAGCTGGTCGTACAGAACTGGATGCTAAAACCGTCTGGCTGAAGGTGTCAGTTCTGGGTTAAACGGCCTCGCTCCCCGTTATAATGAGCCCACGCCGGCCGCCGGTCCCACCTGAGCGAGGGCAGATAGCGGCGACGCTGAGAGACTGACACGCAGCCTGACTGAGGCAGGCAGTGATAAAGAGCTACCCTCACCGCGCAGCGCAATCACTTTCAATGGGCGTTCTCCCACCTCTCTGACATTCACTTTTAAATGCTCACAATCGTAACTGTTTTGCCTTTTAAAGCTATGATGCAGGACTACAATTTGCAGAGGGTAGCAATTTAGAAGAGCCTCAGGTAAAGGTTAGCTTGTCACTCTAAATCTTCCCTTCAGGAGGAGCGCTGCTGTTTGGTGGAGAGAGCGTGACTGCCACACTTTGGACAACTCGTGCAATAGCAGGCGCTGGGTGTTGCTTCTGCATTTAATATTAAACCATGAGGGGAAAGTTGCTTTAAAACATGTCGACTTCCAGCACAGAATCAAACCTGTGGCCGTCTTTCTGACACGCTTTAACTCCATCAGCATAAACGGTCATAAATACTATTTATCATGAAAGATGTGAATTATTTTCTCACTGAAATGTTGTCATGACAAATCTTAATCTTATAGATTGTCAACATTACTTCATTATTTTACACCTACAACTACTCCTGTGAGCCTCCAAGTATGACCTGTTAATAAGCCATAACTGATGCATAAATAATCTGAATATTAATATTAATGAAAAAATACGTGTTATTATATGTAATTATGCTTACTGTGCCTTATAGAGTAATTTCTAATTAATTAATGACTGTAACAGTGCATAGTAATGTATAAATTATGTATAATATGAATATAAAATAAGCAAACTCTATGAAGACCATGAAGCTCAGCTGAAAGCTTCGGGGTGAAAACCGAAGTGGACATTTAGTTTGAAGCGTTAACCCTGTGAGCTCTGGGCTACTCACTAGTTTATTATAAGGACCAGCCATACATTCTGTTTCCTGTTTTTCACAACGCTATCCAGATCTTCCATCATGTGATATGATACTAAGTCTGCCTTGAGCTCCCCAGAACCAGAACCAGGACTGCCTTCCTGTGCACAGGTGCTCGTCTTTTGAATCATTACAGCTGTGTGTGTAGTTTTCATACAAACCAGGTTGTAATGTCAGTGCTATGCTCCAGACAATCTGCTGCCGGTTCAAACAGATTTCTCTTTGCTGCGCAGAGCAGCAACGAGTATCGTCGGACCGGCCCGGTTCCCCTGTGCGTTGTGACATGCAGCACGTTTTGGAACGATCTGGACGTCATGACTCATTCAACAGAGAAGCAGGAGAGTGGAAATGGCTGAAGGAATTACTGAAGATGTTATTTACCAGAAGCATGACCTCTCTGCGTGTTCTCACTTCAGTACGTACAAACATGTAAACAACCCAACATATGAAGCTCCAGCTGGGCTCTTTGTGGCGTCGTTACATGAACGAATCTCTGCAACGTTAATGAGTGACTCAAACAAAAGCATTAGGAGATGGATGAAGAGCTGCATGCAGGTTGTAACTATGATGAAAGTTGATGCAAACATAAAATGATCAACAAGAAGCGAGCGTTATTAGAAAGGTCAGGCCGTGCACTGAGTCGCACTGTGCTGCAGAGGAGAAGAAGAAGAAGAAGAAGAAGGGGTGTTGATTTGTTCACAAACGCTGTCCATCTGAGCACTAAACAGTCGATTCAACCTGCTGGAGAGCAGGAAGTAAATTCTTTTAAGACTTTCTTTGTGTGTATAATATTATATTATTACATACTTCATTCTGGTTGGCTGTATGCTAAGCTGGATCCCTGAAATGAACTTATAAACCTTGACAAAGACATATAAATGCACACCTCCACAATAAAGGGTTAGACTTGCTGAATTTACAATACAATGCTGTTACACTCGTACAAAACGCCTTCCCATCTCTCTGAGAGTGACATCCAATAATATTAAGATGCTGCCATGTCACCCCCGGAGACTTGTTCCAGGTGCGACATGATGGATGACTTTAATAGAAACAGTCATAGTTTAATCCGTGATCATTTGTTTAGCCCGCTTGTCTGCATAATTTAAAGAGAAAAGAATTCTGCCTGACACATGTTTGCATGTCAAAGCGTGTTACGACGGCGTGAACAACTGGCTGCGTGAGATAAATTGATGAGAGATGGCTCTTTGCCTCGGGGTTTGTCTCCGTAGCGCTCATCCATGGTGCTATCAGAAAACGGACACGTGGTCGTATTCATTAGGGCTGCACGAGTACGGCCAAAATCAGAATCACAATTATTTTGATAAATGTTGAAATCACGATTAATTATCACGATTGTTTGTTGATTTTAACCAAAACAAATCTTATTGTTTTACAGACTTATTTTAACTGTTTTCACGTCCATGTATTGTGCTATATTCCTGCTAATGTGCAAATATGTGCTTGAAGATAAAACCGGTCCTGTTTTCCTCCAAAATTCAGTCCTTAAAAATTAAATAAAGATAAATAAAAGAATAATGAAAAGGCAACAAAACGGGGCACTGCTTCCCATTTCCATTCTGTAAATATATGTTCTGAACTAAATTATAAACTGGAAGTGAATAAAAGTAAATCAATCAGTCATCACGGTGTAGTTGTAAAAAAACTGAATGATGTCACCAGAGAATCTCAACACTGATTGGCCATCGCGGCGCGTCAGATCGCAAAAGTTCAGATTTTTCAACTTGCTCTTTAAACACGCGTCTAGAATCGCGTCATACGTGCAAATAACTCGCTCAATTCACGTCAGTCGCACCGCAGGACGTCTAATCGCGTCTTCACATTGACTTTACATGTAAATCATTAGAACAAATGATTTCACTGGCGTCTGGTGTGAACACAGCATCACACATTTTAAAAATCGCTCGATCACGCAAACCTGATCGCAGGAAGCCGATATCGTGATTACAATTCGATTGATTGTGCAGCCCTAGTATTCATACGACGACGTTTCACAAGCAGTCGTCTCTGAGTGCGATCTTGCATTCATAACAGACGACCAGCTTGTTTCCCCGTTTGCACTTGAAAAATAGATGTTACATGAATTCTTGTGCCATGATAAATGTTGGTCTTTCTGCAGAAATCCAATAAAGTTTTATGATGCACTTCAGGTATCGCTGGTCATATTTTTCCAGCAGTGAGTCGGCCTAATGCAGCACAAACAGCAGTGAATGTAAATGTTGTTCTGCAAGCAGGAGATGAAACACAAAGAAGCGCAGTACTCGCTTCACTTAGGTGATGCACAGAAGCTCTTATTCACACCAAGTCAGACGGTGCATGTGTGGGACCTGCCACCGTCGCTATTGGACCGCTTACCGTCTCCAGTCAATGGGGCCATTCTTAGTCTGAGTCTGGTGTCAAATGTCAGTCTGGTCACTCTTTTCAAACATTGCACAATCAAACTGTTGTGAAAGCGTGAACGGTACATTCCAGTCATTACAATGCAGAACCAAAAGTGGGATTCTAACTGGAAGATGATATCATATCTGTGAAGTGAAAACAACAGCTTTAAAGTTAAATATTAATACTTCCTTCTTGTTTTCTCACATTAACCATCATTTGAAAAAACATTTACGTCAGAAATCTCAAAGTCAGACATCTGGCTCGCATGAGGACAAAGAGATAAACGCACAATGAAGAAATACCATTCTCTCAGTGCTTCTGAGTAATTGTTATACATTTTCTTCAGCTGCAGAACGCTCACTATCAGTCCGATTCTGGTCAGCGCTAATAAACCAAACAACCCTGAGCACACTCAGATAAGACAGGGAGTGATGTCCGGGCCTGAAGCCAATAGAACAGGATTTTACAGCACAGGTGTGCTTCCGTTCTTCTGCATTTCAAAATCAGTCGTCACAGCTCGGAGCAACTTCATGTTTCACTTTCCACCCCGCCTCTGTGTTCCTGTTCCTACCCTGCTCTGACAGGAGTATTTTCCCCCACACAGTAAGCCATAAATCATATGACCCGAGCTCTACAGAAGCGGTGCATATATTTACAGTAAGCTCCACGGCTGGGGAGGAGGCTGCTCAGGCTATCCGGCATGGCGTCCTGTTGGACTGTTAAAACGGACTCTGTGTTGTTTCACTGGACCGAACCCAATGTGGGGATGCATTCACGTTAACCGCAATGTTGTGTACTCCAGAATTTCCTGTTTACAGAATCCTCAGAGTCCCGTCAGATGAATTCAGGTTCTCTGTTATCAGCAGCCACCATGTCACCACTCTGGTAACTTGGATTTATGTTAAACTGGATGTTATTTAACATTCAGTCTGTGTTCAGGCAGGCTGGGCTGCAGTTGGGCTGTGCCACCATCAACTATTTGTTTTATCATTTGTGTTTGAACAGTTTGAACAGCTATATATAAATCAGGCATAAATCTGTTACGTTCATTTCTTTCAACCACTTATCTCTTACTTTTTTTTTCACTGTTTATAAGTAACGCTGAGTTAGCGATTGCAGTTTACAATCAGTAAGTCTGTGAATTCGGCCACTTTAAGCAGGAATCCATCCCACTGAGCTGCGACTACGTGTCCTTGAACTTTGGAACTTTCACGAGTTCAAGTTGTTCTTTTGTCCATTACTTCTGGTAAAGGAGCAGCTGCTTATTGATCTGGGGATTTCCGTTCTAACAACTTGTCGGACACTTTGAGTTGTCGACCAGATTCATTTGTCCTTTACCTCGTTTCAACGGCTCATCCGTCACTTCTGAAGACTTTTAGCTGTTTAACAGTGAATGTATTACTTCTGTCCGAGTATTTCAAACATTTATTCTTCATATCACGGTTTAGCTTTGTGTTCTGACCACTGATGCATTGCGCTGATCGACCCACTGACCTCTTTGCTTTCCTGCTAACTCGCTTTCAAAGGTTCTCAGTGGCCTCATGTAACCTCCAGATGTTCTGCTCACTCAGCATTAAAACATCCGTCCATCATCTCTACACCTTCGTCCTCACCAGGGTCATGGGGGGCGGAGCCTATCCCAGCTGACTCAGGGTGAAGGCAGGTTCACCTGGACAGGTAACCAGTCTATCACAGGGCTACACTTAGAGACAGACAACCAAGCACACTCACATTCACACCTACGGACAATTTACAATCACCAATTAACCTCAGCATGTTTCTGGACTGTGGGAGGAAGCCGGAGAACCCGGAGAGAACCCACGCTGCACGGGGAGAACATGGAGACTCCACGCAGAAAGATCCCGGGTGTCCTCACTGGGATGCCAACCGGAGACCTTCTAGCTGTGAGGCCACGGTGCTAACCACCGAGCCACCTGGCACATAATTTCTATTTTTTCATCTTTGGAACCGCACAGGTTCTTCCGGGGGTACATGTAGTCCTGGTTAGGGACTGCTGCTTTATGTGACCATGTGTCCCTGAAGCGGTCTGACAAACCACCATGTCCACAGTCTGACTGTCCAGATGGAGACTGTGGGTATAAACCTGCTCTTTTCCATCATTTGCTTCATGCAACACTCCTCCTCTTCTGTTACCTGTGTGTGACTGTTTAGCACCACCCAATAGTGGAGTGTTCCTCCTGTAGCAGAATGAAACAGCCACAACATCCTCCAGAACTGACACAGCACCGTAGATGGGTCTGGCTCTGGGACACCACTGTGTATGGAGGCGTTATCCCCCAAGATACGTTTCCAGTACAAGAAAGGCAGCGCCCTCCCCACAAACACACACAGGTTCTGTGAGAGACCCCCTGTAGGGGAGGAGCTCAGCGCTGACCTGGTCCCACTGCAGCCCGCCTCCACTGGACGTATGTCCACCTGTGACACTACATACGACACAGTAAGTACACAAGCAGGTAACTAGAGGACGTATGTAAACGTACACAAAGCACGAGCGTGATTCCAGAGGAAAATATCTGACACTGTATTAGTCCAGAAAGTGTGTTAAGAAACTTCTTATCACTGAGTGTGTGTGGTAGGCAGGTGCAGGGAGCATGGTGCGGCAGGGTAAATGATGGCAGTATTGATCTCAGATGCTCTTTTATAGCCCTGTCATGTCAGTTTAGCACCTTGGCAACACTCGCTTTAGAGCTGCATCAATACTGAACTCTGGCACCCGGCAAAAGACAGATAGAAAGAGACAGTTGGAGAGAGGGAGAGGCAGGACAAATGAACAGAAAAAAGTAAATACCATCTGCTACATCAAGGACTAAACAGCTCCAACCTTAAGAGCAAAGTAAGGACACAAACACCACAGTTACTCATCCGTCCCTAATAGCTCGTTAGCTGCGTGCTAACAGGTAAACGCTTCACCAGTATTAGACATTAAACTACAAACTATGAGTACATGCTTCAAACACTGCCAGCCGTAGACGGACTCAGTCATCTTTAAGTCACCTTTGAGTCATTTTTCGGTTCAGGTCATGCATATTGGTTTGCTGCTCTTTATTGAGCTGTTGGTACAGTAATAATGCAGATAAACGTGCTGGACAATGAATAAAAGATGTGCAAATCCCCAAATGCTGTCAGTGGTCCAGGTTCCAGGCTTTTCTGGCACACAAAGTGCAAGGTGCTACGTTTCCATTATTTTGTCCACTTTGATCCGCACGTTCTGCAGTTGCTCGGTTTGATTAGCTGACACCTGGCGTCAGATAGCATTCCAGTGGAATAAATGGTTTTAAAATTGGCCTCCTCCGACGCTCCAACTCTGGCCGGTGAAGCAGAAAATGAACCCTGTCTGCATTATCTGATAGCCTCTAAGAACTGGATATCATCTGCTGAAAACAAAACATGCTAACATCCATTACAACAAGGCTGTGCTCCTAATGCGAGGCTTAATTAAGTTGTTTGGATATGTGTGGAATTAATGTTCAATTATGGACCATCTCACTGCTCCTCGGTTGTTCGTAGCTGCATTACACTAGTGTCGGAGCTACTTATGAAGACGTTTGTTACTGACCGGTCACAGGAGCAGGCCACCAGCACACACAGCAGGTTGTAGATGATGAAGGTGAAGATGACGGCTGTGATGGTGCCACGGGGGATGGAGTAGCTGGGATTCTTCAGGTCGCCTGGAGGATGAGACAAGTCTAACTGCATGTTCCTAGTCAGCTCTGGGAGTAACATGGAATAGCTTAATGTGTTTATCATACGTCTCATAAATATCATGAGGACCATGAGCGGGGTAGCAACTTCATAACACATTTTAAATGGACTGAAGAACGACATGCGACCAGGCCAGGGTTAGCCATCACACTTCATCACACTTCAGTGTCTGTCTGTCCCCCAAAGAACATCACAGAGAGTCCTAAAAAAAGACAGTGTGGGCACCTCTAGCTGACGGATATGGACAAACTCCTCTATTTGTTCTATTCATTTACAGTTTGCCCGTAACGCCGGTTCAGCTTGTTTGTAGGAGTCGTTTCTTAAATACCTGCAGCGTCAAACAGCAGCAGGACCCAGAGTAGCGTGATGTCACACACAGAACAGCAGCGATAACTTCATTAGTCAGGCTGCTCATCGCTGTCTCATCCCTGACATGGACAGGCCAGCATCTCATGATAAATGTGTGCTTTCCTTCAGCTCAGACAGACGAGCTCTAACAAAGAGTTTATAAGTTGCACTGTGACGTTATAATGCGTGAACATTTAATTAAAAGTCATTTTAGTGCTGTTTTTTTTTTGTCTTTATTTGAATATTTGTAACTGAAGTAATGCTAAAGTAACTACAACTAATCAACTACATTACTTTAATATTTGGATTTGGTTATAACGACTACACATGACTCCAGGTCCTGTCACACAAACACAGCCTGCTGTCACCTACCTGACATGTTAGAACCTGCCATGATGCCGGTGCAGCCGTTGAACATCACCGCGAACACGGTGGTAAAGGTCATCATGTTTCCTGTTGTGTAATCTTCAGTGTACTTGGCTGTGGGAAGACAGAGCAACAGATAAAACATCACAGTCAGCGTTATCAGAAAGTTCAATTATCATGTTTTAGAGCACTGGAGAAAAACAATTCTGCACAAATCATGTCCGCTGTTTACAGAACACGTCGACGCAACCACATGATTGATTAGTAAAAGTTATATTTCACAGCTTTGAGCGGCAACAGATCCCCTCTGTGTGGATGTGTACACTTGGAAAGGAGAGAACGGTTTTTCTTTTTAATCTGTGAAATATTTCCCTTTTACCTTGAGGGGATCCAACAAAACCTCCACACAGCACTGTGCAGGTATACTTGTGAAGCAGTACAACAGTTTTACAGACTGAAACTTGGGCGCGTTGCTCCAACAAACCAGGATGTGATTGTAAACACATGATGAGCCTCGTCTCTGGACGCCGAAACCCATCCAACTCATATCAGTATGTGTGTGAGATTGTGTTTGTATTGAGCCAAATCAGGATAATTCAGAGCTGGTGTGTGTGTGTGTGTGTGTGTGTGTGTGTGTAATAGTTTTCACGTGCACATGCCTGAGTTACAGCAATTAGCTCAGTAATCATGTGCTTGGCTATAAATCCCTGCAAACAAAGTGGAGTGCTCATTTGGTTTCTGTGGTCATTAAGATCCAGAGAACATGTACAACATCTAATTACACATCAATCACAACTCGGCGCAGCGAGGAGGTTACGTGCTCTCAGGAAAACGGGTGCACACAGGTGGCACGAGGCAAAAACACTGGAGGAGACTTTGGCTGTTATTTTAGTTGGGTTAATGGGTGGGAAGCCGGTGAGGGATCGCACCACAACTGGGTGGTGTCGGCGTTTGCATAAAGGCCAGCTGGGATCACAGAAGACGGAATGAAATGCAGTTACTGGGACTCTTCCCTCCAGAGTTTGTGCAATAAATAGGACACAGCTGGTTAGCTTAGCTCAGCACAACCGCTAGCTTGACTCAGTCCAAAGGTAATAAAATCTGCCTAGCAGCGCGTTTGAAGCTTGATTCTTAGCATGTTGCATCTCGTTTACTCCTAATGAGATTTCTGCGTGAATAAAGTGGCTCATCTACTCAGACACTGAACAGAATATGATCATATTACTGAATGTTATCGGCTTTTTTAAGTGTCCTGTTGCTGCCCTTTGTAAACTGATGAATAAAGGACTGAGAGGAGGCTGAAGGGACGGATACGTAGAATTCCTTCTGAGTAAAATGGCCGCGGCATTTAAACCGCCATCTTATTGATCGACTGCGTGGAGCTCCAGGAGGAGAGCTGGTAGGTGGCGGTGCTGATTGTGACGATTACTCATCATACGTGCAGCTATTTCACAGGCATTTCTTTTCTCTTACGGGAATGATTGTGTGCTTTAATGTGTTATTATCTTACTGGAAGTTGTGTCTGGAGGGAACAGGATGATGCATTATTAATGTTTGTTCAGAGAGCAGTTGTTTACGCTGGGCCAGTGGTGGAAGCGGTGGCGTGTGCAGTGAGACGGGCCACAGCACAGGAAACGTACGACTGTCGGATTAAAGTCCAGAGAAACACGGGCCACCGAGCTGATACTGGAGCAATACTATAAGTCTGTAGAATGAACTGTGTGCATTTTCCACCCCGGCTAATGCTTGTTAAGCACCAACCGAGTGTCGAAAGGCCGTGTAGGCTACATCTAGTCAAAGTCTTAAGCTGCACACTGAGTCAGTCCAAATGAGTTTCTGTTATGGTTATGGTTATGGTTATAGTTATGGTTATAGTTATGGTTATGGTTAGGCGATCAAACTCAGTGAGCTGTTAAAGTGCTCGTCAGTTTCCAATTCTGTGTACACCTGTTCACCTTCGTCCACTGAACCATTTCACAGCATAAGTGTACATTCTCCATAGACCCTTAACTGCCACAGAATATGAATAATCCTGATAAACTAAATTAAAATGATCCCCTCCCTTAAGTTTTTATCCAGGACGTGAGCCAGTCGCAGATTTAACAGCCAAAGAATCATCGCTGCATTTCAAAGTCACATATTTAGATTTTTTTTCCATGAATATATTTTATTTATACCTTTAAATGGCTTCAATGCACACTGCTATTCCCTCTCTCTCCTCCCTGGTTACTGCAGCTCGAGCACACCAGCTCACCTTCAACTCAACTACGACAAGACATTGACTCTGAAGAACACTGACATAGAAGTGGCCTCTTCAGATTTGTTATGTATGAAGCCCCAGAAGTCTGAAATCAGTACGTGACAGTTTTAAGGTGGAATTACTCATTTATGCCGTTGACTGCTTATTTCAATCACAATGGGGGTTTTCTAGCATATAATAAATACCATGTGGACATGCTAACACGGTAAATAAAAAACTGCAACCCAGCACTAAACAATCAAACCTCAGTCCCTCCCTTGTTTACTCTGCTGGTACATAGTATTGGTTTATTATTATCTAATTATTAACAGCAGCTATCTGGTAGTCAGTTGCTTATAAACATCCCTGTTTTTAATCAGGATTGAATTATGTTGAAGAACTTGAAGAAGTAAACACAGTGAAGATGACGTAAAGCCTTTCAAACGTGCTTGTATGTGTTGTTTTTGGCCCAGAGCTCCTCCATCTTACCCCACAGGTTCCCGAGCAGCGTGTCCAGCTTGAAGCCGGTAAAATTGGCCGTGTTGGGAAACGAAGGGCCGGTCCCATTGGGCGTCGGGTTGAACGAGGCGGGGCGCGGCAGCACGATGGTTCGAGGGTGTACGGCGAAGAAGCTGACGAAGATGGTGCCCAGGACAAACATGACCACCACGAAGATGAGGAAGGTGGCCTTGGCGTAGATGTGGGCTCCCACCAGGCACACCAGCAGGCAGAGCAGGGCGACGCCGGTGCCGTAAAGCAGGGACCACCAGTAGCCCGAAGGCAGGACCTGGTAGGGAGAAGTGGCCAGAGTCCCATCTAGCAAGAGGGCGACATGTAAGAGGAGTCTGAGGCCACGTTTACACACAGCCGGGTATTTACACAAATGGATCTACGTTCTCTAAATTAACATCGTTCACACCAGATCGCTTTTAAAAAAAATCTTTGTTCACACAAACCCACTTAAACACATCATTAAGAGCTGCTATGAGCTGCCAGACCTACAGGGGGCAGTGTAACGAGAAGCATAAAGCCATGCTGGCCAATCAGAATCCTGGAAAACAATACAACAAATTACTTCTTGTTACTTCAACGATAGCGGTGCGAGGGTCATTTGTTTGGACCGACAGAGACGTAGAGCTGCTCCTGAATCAGTAAAACACTTGAAACTATTGACTTTCTATCACAGCAGCCAGACTGTAAACATGGCCGCACACATGTGACCTGATGACGCTTTTGTCGCACGCTGTGACATCAGACTCCGCCTCCTCCTGGCTACATGCAAAGACTTTTCCAAACCTCCACTGTGGCCGGAGTTTCCAGATGTGATGGTTTTCGGTGATTTGTAGCTTCATTTACGTGTAAACCAAAAACCCAAACACACTGAAACATCACCGTGTAAACGAGGCCTTGATCATATTTTGAATGTTTGCCAGAATATGTTGAAGAGTTGAAGTGAAGTGCTTTTAAAAACAGGACCTGCAACAGCAAACTCTTCATTTTTTAAGCTCAGTTCCCCACAGCGTCGTCTTTTCTACAACTTCCTGCTTCATATTCACACATCCAGACAGATCTCTCAGTACTGTAGGTGTAGCACAGGCATCTGTTATCCAGGTGAACGCTGTCACCAGAGTCCTGTAGGAACATTTTCTAGAATTTTCCATCTCTTCTACGACATCAATCGTTCAGATTTGGTGTTGCTGTTTTCTAAATAAGAGCGCTCTCTGGCTTCTATTTACCTGAGATGAAAAAGCACATCCTACTCTAAAGGATCAGGGAAACGTATCGAGCTATATCCTGTAAAACCAATGACCTTCATAGCTGAGGAAACAGTTTCACATTCACTGGAAAAAACTTTGAGTTTTTTGATGAGAAGATCAACAGGACACTCCCACCTGTCCAGTATATATATGAAGTGATACCTATCAGTCTATTAGCTTAGCTTAGCACAAAGAACAAGGAAAGAACGAGTCTGGCTGTCAAAAAGTTAACGAAGGCATCATTCAGACTTCTAAAGCTCACTAGTCAAGTCATTATGTTTTCTTTGAATAATAATGAAAGACCACAGGAAAAAAACAGCGTATTGTCAATTTTATATGTTGGTGTTGTGCTAAGCTACGCTAGTCAACAAATACCTGTAGCTTTGTATTTACTGTACAGATAAATTAACAGAACTAAACTTGTCATCCAAGTCACAGCAAACAAACTTAACAAAATCATTTCTCACTCATTTTTGGGTTTCTATGTTGTTAGAACATAAAAACTCATTTTAACAAATGTTCTTGAGTTTCTTTAAAAGTCCCACATTGTGGAAATGTATTTCTTTTACATTACATGTTTTTTAGAAACTTTAAGATGTAAAAGCTATGACAATACGAGTTAGCTTACTGTCATTTCAAGCTGTGCTCCAATGCAACCTGAACTCAGCTAGCTTCTTTGTTAGCATTCCCTGACAGTACAGAGTTTGGTGTAACACAGCACCAAGAAGCTAGCTGGCTTTTACCACTTGTCACTGCTTTCATGTCCAGTCTTGTTTAACCTGCATCGTTGAACTCGTGCGTTTTCGTGGCACCACTTCCAGAAGCCGACAGAGTTCAGCTGCACTTATAAACTACAGACACAACCTGGTGGGAACGGATCCACAACTAGGAGACACATTAAGACACATTCTAGGGACATGGGAGACTTATGAAAAGGAGTACAACATTGGCCTTTTAAACTAAAATCTATTTTCTATTATTATTTCCTACTGTTACATTTATCAGTCCAAATGACGGCCCACAACTCTGACTCCTTTTCAAACAAAAAAGTAAACCGTGTTGATGTGTTTTCATTTCTCAAGCTGTAAAACCTAAAACTTACCTTCAGGGACTCCAAATGTGGTCACAATAGCTTCAACCAGGCCGAGCACATAGAGAGCGCTGCCGCACACGTTGGCCAGGAAGAACATGATGCCGATGCTGCCGCCAAACTCTGGACCCAACGCTCGGCTGATCATGTCTGAGCAAAGTTAAGGCAAAGTACACTGGCTTTGCTGGAGACACTGAGCATGTGTGTGAGTTTGCATTTCTATTCTAATAGAAGCCAATCAGCTAAACCCTGAGCTTAGGCCAGCATCACTTTATTAGATCTGGAGAGCTGAAAGGAGCGAGCATGTAACCCACCTTTGTATTGATTAAGCAAACAAGATTTCACTTGAAAACTAAAATTTTAGAGGTGCTGCTAGCTGGATTTTTTATTTTTTGTACCTTTAGCAAACATGCAGCTGGCTCCTTCCTGCTTCCAGCGGTAAATCACCTGCCTCCTGGCTTGGGCTTCGTATTTAAAGGTAAAGTCAGTGATTCTAATCCAATACAGCTGTTGTCAAACTCAGTGAACATCTCCTGGCGGTCCACTCGCTGTCTTTCCTGTGTGTGCGCTGAATAAAGATCCCATGTTTGCACACAGCTCTGGCTGCGTAAATGGGAAACCAAGAGGCTGAGACGAGCCACAGAACTCTATTCCAGGGTGTCCGAAGTGATTTTGAGTGTGTGTTGGTGTACGAGACGGGGGGACGGGGAGGGGAGCGAGGGTTTGGGTAGTGGGATTGAGAGGGAGGGTAAATCTGGAACATGCTAGCTAGAATGACTGACTCCACCTTTAATAGAAAATACTGTTTTAATCCTCTTATCTAAACCTCAAAAAGAAAGGGAACAAACATGTTTCCTCAAATGTCAGCCTTCTAAACACAGATGCAGACAGAAGAGGGTGAAGTCCTCCTCAGCACGGAAACACAAACACTTTGATTAGATTTAAACAACACTGTTTCTGGGCCCACCAGAAATTACTGCAAATGAGTTTATTACATTATTCCTACGTAATCATCTGCTACAGCAGGAAGTGAGACGACTGGATGTACCAGCGTCTACATGTGCTGTCGTGTCAGTGCCTGTTTCCCTCTGAGCTCTCACTGGAAATGGCCTGTCATCAAAAACATGGAGTGCATAGAAACGTACCTACAGGATTCTGGTTTATTCTAACTCGGTGTGTTTCCCAAAAGCGTTGTGACTCATTCTGTCTTTGCACTCGCCAGCGAAACCAGGACTCACCATGAAGCGTCTTGTGGTGCAGCTAACGGTCAAATCAAGCTCCATTCAGAGACACACACACATAATGTCCGTCTGAGACAAACACACAGATGGTCTTTGTCCAGTGCAGCGAGGAATTCCACTGCTGTGTGTTCATACCTTGACCACGGACAGCGTCACTACACGACGCTGTCCGTCACATGCAGGCGTCACGTGACGGCGTGTGTGAAAGGATACAGTAGGCTCCCCCGGCATCCAGGGCTCCGTTGGTGGAGATGGCGCACACCGACAGCACAGTCATGCAGATGATGAAGTAGGCCACCAGGAACATGGCGATAGCTTGGTACAGTCCGGAGTGTCCCACCACAAATCCTAGTCAGGGAAAACACAGTCAGACAACATGCTGGGAGTTTGACAAAGCCAGGCTTTCTCTGGGCTAACTGGCTTGATAAAACCTACAAGTGTTACACCAAAGAGCGCTGCTGCAGGAGGTGATGCAGGAGAGACATGCTGGTAGAAAACTAATCTGTCTAAGTTACTACATGTACTTTACCATTTAGTTACTCTCAAAGCAGCTGCTTATTTCTTTTTTTAAAGTGTTTTTAAGTTTTTGGCCTTTGTGCCTTTATTTGATAGTGTAGTGAGAGAGACAGGAAAGTGGGGGAGAAGAATGGAGGGAGGACGTGTGGGAAAGGGTCATGAGCGGGATTCGAACCCATGACCTCCACATGGGGCCTGTAGCCCTGCACATGGGACGCCAGCTCCACCAGGTGAGCTGTAGCCCCACAGCTGCTGATTTCTGATGTGACAGCTGCACTCTCTTGAACTTCACACATTTAAACATGATACTGAAGAGTATGTGGGAGTCATGAGATTGTTTTGGCGAAATCAAAATGAGACTCATGTCAGCGATGGAATTAATTTGATTCTCCGTAATAAAAAACAACAGACGTATCATTGTCCAATCTGTATTTAACTAGCTGCACCATCTGCAGTGTGAAATGTGGCTCAGGTGGTAGAGCGGGTTGGTGGTTCCATCCCCTCCACAGTCCAAGTGTCCTTGGGCAAGACTGAACCTGAAGTTGCCCCCGATGGCAGGCAGCACCTTGCATGGCAGGCTTGGTGCATGAATGTGTGAATGTGTGAATGAGAAACACATTGTGAAGCGCTTTGGTTAAAAGGGCTGTGGAAGTGCAGACCATTTACCAAATGGACTGGGCAGCTGGTCAGGATCAAGCATTAAAACATATTCATGTGTTTTCTGCATCACCA
>NW_007578104.1:346737-350498 GCF_000690725.1 Stegastes partitus | reverse complement strand
CAGATGTCACCAATCAGCGGCTCATTTCAACAGAGGCTCCCAAAGAGCTCAGATCATCTCACCTGCTCATGAGCAGCAACTTTAAAACCCACTTTGTCTGAATGGACTCTGGTGGACGTGTGCAGTGATTTCAGCGCCCACCTGTTCTCATGATCACTCACCTATCCTCAGAAACAACACCACGCTGAACATGGACAGCAGGGTGGGGATCACCACGCCGAAGAAGACCGACAGCTTCTTGGGCTGCCGCTGCTGGCCGGACCGCCGCCTGGGGCTGCCCGGGTGCTGCTCCGGGGCCTGGCCGGCCGGTGGAGCCCGCAGCTCGGACTCATTGACGCTGGTGGAGAGGCGGTAGTGGAGGAGAGGAGTCCGCTCTGTCATGGTGAAACCTACCGCTGGACAGGAGCCACAACTTCTCAAAGTGGACCAAACAGACTCGGACTGAGTTCGTCCGAATGTTTCCGAACACGTCAATTAGTCTTTACGGCGGTTTCCGAAGTTAGAGGCGCCCTGATTCCCGACAGTTAAAAGTCCACTTCAGCCCGCCACATGGCAGAACCGCGACCCAGCGCGTCCGGTACCGGTCAAAAGTAACTTCAAACACAACCAGCGCGGTGGACCTACATGTTCACACGACCGGTTCCTTCATTTAGCATCAAAATGTGCGTTAAAACCGTGACGGGCTGCCCTCCTCTCTCCTCCGTACCACCGCCGCTGAACCCAGCGTCACGTGACGCACACACGTAAAGGTGCGTCAATCACACGGAAGCAGCTGCTCACACCTTTCAGTATAAAAGCCTCTGATAAAATCAAGTTTATTTACAGTCGTCCTCAGATGTATTCATACCCTCCATTAAGAAGGAAAAAGACAGCTGTNACGGCTTCGTTCAGTGGTGTCAGCAACGCACAGCTCAAAAGGTCGGCAGATGAATACATTCCTGCCGCTATGAATCTGTGTCGCTCACAGAAAATCGTCAGAACAGAAAGGAAGACGCCTCTTAAAGCTGATTTAAATCTCTGAACAGAACCTCCTCCAGAACAGTTACCATGGTGACCAAGCAGGTTAAACAAGAAACCGAAAGCTCTGATTTTAGGCTCAACATGAGTCGCTGTCTAACGAATCTTGCTTCATAGTCCAACCGCTCTGGTCAGCTGGTTGAAAGCAGAACCTGAGCCTGAGACCCGGCGCCATTGTGGACGAAAAGGGAAGTTAAACTTTCCTGGGAAGGACCCAAACACACAATAGAGGGGATGTAAGCATGCAAAGTGGATCCAAAACCACAAAAACGAACACACTGCCAGCATCATCGAGTCGGGTCCGTTAGTGTTAGAAACAGGATGAGCACGTCTGTGAGGATCCTTAGAGACACTGAAACCACAGCAGCTGTGCTCAGAGTGACTCCACAACACAACCTCTGGGAAAGTGAAACTGACATCACGTGTTGGGGGGAATTCCTGGTTCTGCTTCACCAACAGTAAAGTATGTGTTTGGAAATATCTGGACTTGAAAGCAAAAGCATCCTGATTTAAACAAGCACGTACTTTTCAAAAGGAGAAGTTAAAAAGATTTAAGGTCTGTAGAAAGCAGCTCAGTGAAATGTTGGCGTAGCGGCTATTTCAAACAGCACCAGGCTGCCGCACGGAACCACAGGAGAACCAGGGTTCTAACACCGAAGACCAGGACAAAGTAATCCGTTTAAGTCCAGTTACTTCCATCCAAACTGAACATCACACGTCCACGTTGTCCACAGGTAGGACATCTGTGTGGAGCTCATTCAGACACAACGTCCTCATAAGGGCAGGATCTGACCTTTACCCACTGAAATAACGTTTTTAAATCGCTTTATCAACCAAACTTTATCTTAAATCAGTATTTATATTTTTAACATTAGATTCAGTTTTTAACACAGCAAATTTCTATATTTTTAACCAAAGTAATATTTAAAGTTTTATCTTTTTTACTGCGTACGGCTCTAACAGTCGGTCTCGTCAGTATTATTCCAGACTGACCGAGTCTTGTCCGTCTCATTCACAGAATTAAGCGAGAGTACAAAGTCATGTGTGTCCAATGAGGTGTGAGACGACACATCAGCGTCGCTTCACACCGCGTTAGACACACATTCTGCATGTCATCACCACTTTCTACTGCTGTGACCTTCCACCCTGTATCTGTTTATGTAGGATCAATAGCTGTGACTGGCGTGTTCACACCGTCCGTCTGTCTGGCTGTCACCAGGTCTGCTGGTGGAAGTCACATGATCACAAAGCAAGAGCTCATTTTACAGCAGCAGTACCAGGTGAGGAAGAGGGCAGCAAGCCGCTTACACATGCACAAAAGGCTTCCTTTGTTTTAGCACTGGTGGCATGTTTAAGAGAACTCTGATATGAAACACGCTTAATTTTAAACATCCTACGAGTGCAGCGTGACTCCACGATGGCCACGATAATGTTGTCCAATAACACACTCGTACCCTCGGCTCTATTTACAGGCAGTTATGGAGGCTGGCAGATGTACAGTAGTTTCACATCCACTGTGAAACCTGCGTGAGTTCCTGTGCAGACCAACATGTCAGAGTGTAGGAACAGCAGGCTGAACACAGGCAGCCACTATGTGTGACCATGTGAGTGTGTGCATGTGTGTGTTCTGTGTGTGTTCGGGGCAGCTGACATCTCACGAGACCGGGGTGGGGTGGAGGGGTGAACAAGAGTCAGAAAACAACTTGAACGTGGAACAGGAGGGAGAACATGACCCAGATAGGTGGAGAAGGCAGGACAGAGGATGAAATGGGTTCGTTGTGAGAAGCTGGTGTTTCACAAGCGTCTGCGGGTTCTGTTCCCGCTTTGACAGCAGAAAAACAGCACATTACTAACTTCATTACTAGGAAAACAGAACTTCTGTCCTCCTGAGGCCGACCACAATGACACACAGGAATCTTTCCTCTAAATGTCCATAAACCACAAGAAAAAGTGGAAATACCTGAAACCTGCCCTCATTCATCCACCAGACTTTGTTTAACTCACACATTAGGAGCCTGAAGCTCATCTTCCATCCTATCGTGGGACCCATTCAAGCCAATCTTCACGACACAGCTGCAGCAGTTGTTAAAGACGACATCTGTGCTACGAGCAAACAGTTTTGCAAGACAAAGGCAGCGCGTGTAAACGAGCAGAGAAAAGATGGTTCAGAGGAACAAGCTGCTGATGAATCTAATAGATTCTCCCTCGAGTAGGAAGTCTAACAAAGCAGAGCAAAACATGTGAATATGGTTTACAGGTAGATTATTGTGACTAAACGTCACCGTGTGATTCATCCACATCTCAGTCCTAATGTATGAACAGTACTGAACTCTTACTCCTGTAAGACTCGGACTCGACGATCAGCCTGGTCGTCTGTCAGGTCTGATATTCAGCATTTTCCTGATCATCAAGCTAATTAAAACCGTCCCGTCCACAGGTGGAGGCAGATTACCTGAGCTGTGTGTTGTGTAATATTTCCTGGTTTTCTTCCTGATCATCTCCGGGTTGTGACACAGACGTGACCATTTGTGGACGTCATCTTGGGCTACAGAAAACACCGACTGACGTCTTTCACCATTTTCTGATATTTAACACTGAACCATCAACCAAGAAAATTACCAGCAGATTCACCACAAGGAAAATAAGTGTTGGCTTCAGTCCTACCTACACCAACATCTGACTGGTCACGAGAAGCCTGTCAACACTGGGGGGAAAGTTCTCCTTCAGTTAAACATGCAGAACAT
>NW_007578104.1:341753-345271 GCF_000690725.1 Stegastes partitus | reverse complement strand
CTGCTCATCAGCAAAGGCCTCTCATTGGTCCAGGACAGTTTTGTTTGTTTTTTTTATTATTCTTTTCAACCACAATTCAAAATCAACGTCTTACTCAACTAAATTATGATTAAGCACATTTTTACTGATTATTGCTTTTTTCAGTTTCTAGTTATTTGAGTGACTGTTGTGAATTCTGTCTTTTCTTTAATGGACGGGGATGAAGACATCTGAGGCCGACTGTACACAGCACGGTAAAAACAGCCTGAGTTCACCAAAGCGTTGTGTGTGTCATCAAACAGGCAGCAATTACACACAATAACGCTTGTAAAGTCTGATTCTCAGCAGCCACAGAACCAAAAACAAGACAAAACAAGATAGTAGCTTGAAGACAAGATAAAATAATCCTTTATTAAGACAACAGCAGGGAGATTTGCAGTGAAGCAAAGGGGAAGGGACATCAGTAGATCATAAAAAATAAGGAAGGAAAGTATTTAAGAGCTGTTAATATTGTACAGATTAGGGCACATGTCAAGATTCAAGTATTGCACAGATTTCTCTGAATGTGGAAAACAGATGTATTGCACAGAGTTATTCTATATGTACAAAAACATTCATTTTGCACATATTTTTGTACTAGCATATGTTGAAAAAAAACAGATGTTGTACCAAAGCTTCATCATTATGCACAGGTGTGAATGCTCTGAAGCTGCAATGCAGGGATATATGGTAGTTATTCAGTCTGAGTCTGATTGTCGGGTCAGTTTCTAAAACCAATAGAAAATACAGATTAAAAATATATATATATATTAAGTCCAACCGAAATCCATTTAAAGCATGTATGTCTTGCCTTTTTCCTAAAAAGGACCGTTGCTTGGTGTCCAGTCAGTCAGCATTCACCAGATACACAAGCTGCAGACAACGACAGACGTCTTATTTTGGAGATAATGTCTTCAATATCCGGTTTGGTCGTATCTGACCCCGTGCAGCTTCATTAATGTTAACGGGATCTACGTTCTCCAGTGTTTTCCAGCCTGTTGCTTATGCCGGTCATGTGACCAGTGTTGGCTGAACCAATCAGAGCCCTGCATTCTTCAGGCCACCTGCTGCCAGGACCTGCATCAAGGTAGACACCGTAACATCCTGTATGCGGAACTGAAGCATTTTAGTTTGACCTGTCGCCCTCTGGAAGGCGCTGCAGGTCACTCTCAGACCCAGGGACAGTTTGTTTCCCAGAGCTGTCACAAGTCCACCGCTGATCCCAGAAATACACTAAAATATGAATGTAATGAACCTCACCAACGTGAAGTAGCTGTGCGAAAATGTTCATCAATGTGGAAAAAACAAAACAAAACAAAAATACATCTCCTGATATTTATTACTTTTGTGTATTTATATATCTGTATATTTGTAAAATACTCTGTATTACTGTATGTTCTCTTTTTGTATTCTGCTGCTGCTGTATAAAATACATCGACAATAAAGGCATTCTATTCTGTTCTATTCTATTCTATTAACAGAACTGTGAACGTCAACAAATTTTAAAACAAAAACAAAAAAATACACAATACCACACTAATGCTATAAAAGGTTTTCTGGAAATCAGACAAAATCTGCTGAGTCAAAACCATACGTACAGCAATGCTAATATTTGGTCAAGCGTCTCTTGGTCATTTTCACGCTAACTAGAGTTTCTGTCTTTGACCTCCTCTGGACCGGGTTGGCTCAGTCAAACTACATTTGTTGGCTCTCTGACAGACTTGTTTCTTCATCACAGTCCACATGTTCTTGATGGGGTTTACGTCAGGCCCTTGGAGAGGCCAGTCTACAACCTTTATTCTAGCCTGATTTAGCCATTTCTTTACCCTTTGCGATGTGTATTTGGGGTCATTGTCTTGCTGGAACGCCCATCTGTGTCCAAGACCTGATCTTCTGGCTGATGAAGTTTTCTTGAAGAATGTGAAAGTAATCTGACTTCTTCATTATTCTGTTTACTTTGTGTAGAGCTCCAGTTTTTATTGTCAGAAGCACAGCCCCAGAGCATGATGCTGCCACCACCATGCTTGACAATAGGTTTGGTGTTCTCAGGGTTAGAGGTCTCTTCTTGTCACTTCTCCAAACATGATTCTGGTCATCGTGGCCAAATAACTCAGAACTGTCCTGAAGAATACTTTTTTTTTTTCTCTCCATGTGATCAGCAGCAAACTTCAGTTGAGCTTTAAAGCGCCGTTCCTGGAGGAAGAGCTTCCTTCTTGCATGGCAGCCTCTCAGCTCATGGCGATGTAAAGCACAATGGACACTGACAGCTGTGTTCCAGCTGTTTCTAACTCACTGCCTTTTCCTTTTCATTTCCATGTGAGCAGCAGCAAACTGATCCCTGTATCTGTTCAGCCTTTAGTTTATTTTATCTACTTATAGTTCTGGGTCCATCTGACATTGTTCAGAAGTTTGTTTGCAGAGTTCGTCAAACTGGGTTTCATCCCTCGTCTTTAAGAGTCTCTACAAGAACCTCGACCAGATCCACAGCTGAACCGAAACCATTCACACTTTGACTCTTGAAAAATGTACAAACACATTCTTTATTTACGTATAACAGACAGATGCATTGTTTTATTGTCTGTACTTTCTCCACAATATGCAGTCTTTCAGTTGCTACGACATCAGTGCAAACATTTTGGGGTTGATCAGAACTACTTGTGTGTGTGCGGTTAAAATACACCTGCATGGGAAAAACAGCTGCAGAGAGATGGTTCAGAAAAACTGTATTTACAGAACGTAAGTCCAGTTCTGTGAGTACATGTGGAGCACGCTAACAGGCTTCAGTACTGATGGGGTGACCAGTGGTGGCTCTGGCCGCCCTGGACCACCCCTTGGCTCTGCCCTGAGTTAAAGCTACATGGAATACAGTGAATACTACATTTTTTACGAAGCAGAAATTTTAGTGTAACATGCTTAAATTGTTATATCCGCCTGAAGTTCAGTGATTCCTGAATGGATCTGACTGACTGATTCATCAAAACATCCACAAAACCAAACATAAAGTCTGTCCGGTGCTGTTTACCTCGGACCAATATGGGCTTTGTGAACATGGTGCAATTTAAAAAGGCTTTCTAAGATCAAACACAGTCGACACTCCCTGTTCGTTTACTCGTGTATGCTCAGCTGTGACCGATTCAACACTAATGACAAAAGTTACCCACATAACACAGAGCAACGCAGCAGTCCTACTTCAAACAGTCCAAAGTCTTCTGTAGTAAATAAATAACACATTAATACACATAACAGAGTCGCAAAAGCAGTGAGAAAGTCTTTTTTAGACACTGCAATGGTTTTGTAATAATTACATATATAAACAAGTGGAAATGGAAATAATTATTAGACCACCTGCATATCAGAAAGTCTCCAACAGGCCTTCAGCATGGAGGATTTTATTTGAATTTTATCATGGTGATAAAAAAATATAATTGTAGCCTGTTCCTCAAGACAAGAAAAACCATCTTATGATAATTTAATACACACAATAAAATATGTTTAAAAAA
>NW_007578104.1:338624-340993 GCF_000690725.1 Stegastes partitus | reverse complement strand
ACTGAAGTGAAACTGTATTGAAAGTTCACACTATTCACACTAGATACAATATTTTTGAGTCACTATTATTTTGTGCACAAACTGTATATGCAAAGTCAACTGAATTATTACTGAGGAGTCCTGGAAGGTGATGAGGACAACAGGCATCTCGGGGCTTAACAAACAGGGATAAAGCGCAGAGACATCCCATAATCACCAAGGAATCAGCAAAACAGCAGCTCATTAGAAGAAAAGTGGCTCCACTACGAACTGCAAAGTGGGAATCAGAAAACGGTGCTCACAGTGGTCCAGTAATTATTTCCAAAGCTGTAAATAACCATTTCTACATATATTACATATAATACATACATGATGACAAGCACACAAACAGTATCTACAAAGTACACGGACAAATTCTTTCTGCCTACATATACACATCTTTTTTTCCACATTGCAGGGGTTTAAATTAAATATAAAAAGCTTACGTATGGACTAAGTGATTGAATGTGGTGCACAGCAGTTCCCCTGTTTAGCAGCTCTACGTGGTTCAGCAGACTTTCACCACATCAGTGAACAGGGAGGACAGAACAAATCACTCACTGCACCTTTAACTGTGTCTGTTTCATTTTTCCTTCTTTCTTTTCTCTCTTTCATAAAGATCCGCTTTAAAAATCTTCACGAGTCCTTCGTGCCGGCCCGGGCTGGAGAACACAACCAGCTCAAGTTGCTGATGTTCCTCCGTCGTTTCCATTGCAGAGAACTTCTCATCCAGCACCCACAGAGGGCGCTACAGTCACAGCTCTGACTTCACATTGCACAAAGAAGTTTAAGAAACAACAAATCCTCGACTTGTTTTAGCGCTGGTGTGGGTTTATGGTTATCACACTGTTACATGGAAATAATTAGAGCGTGGAGAACTGACATCAAGCCAAAATAAAGAAGCAGCATTCCAGTCAGACGAGCTTCACTTAAAAGACCCTGAAAGCCTTTTTGTGAAATTTTCCTGGCACTGGCGGCTGGTTGCTCAATATATCTTTGCAAGGACAAATACTGAGTCTTTGAACCAAAAGCACACGATTGTGAGTAGAAAATCCTTCACTTGACTGCCAAAAATCCCAAGTTAAGTGGTTCAAGTTGTACTTTAGTCACACAAGCAGCACGGCAGCGTTGGTCAGAGGATCTCTTGGATGGTCGGTCCACCTCGTTAGTCTCAAATCTCTCGACACAACGTTGGCGACGTGTGACGTCCTTGACTTTAGTGATCTCTCAGCTTTCTCTTTCACCTTCATGTGGCTGATAGTTCAGTTTGTCCAACACCTTGTTTTGGAGCCAAATACGGTCGTAACCTCAGTGTGTTTGGATTGAGTGCTAATTAGCAGATGCTAGCATGCCATCACACAAAGCAAAGCACTAGCACCTTTGCACCGACGCGTCGATCAGTGAAACCCTAACCCTAACAAGCCATCTTATTGCC
This sequence comes from Stegastes partitus, assembly GCF_000690725.1. Taxonomy (NCBI): domain Eukaryota; kingdom Metazoa; phylum Chordata; class Actinopteri; family Pomacentridae; genus Stegastes; species Stegastes partitus. The sequence continues at coordinate 339,540 of NW_007578104.1, read as the reverse complement.
TTTTTAGAGGCTCTTCCACACTGAATGTTCTGACGGTTACTCCTTGCAAGGTACTGATTCCTCCTTCAGATCACTCCTCCCTCGATGCTTTCATCTGTCTAAAGTTATCTGTATAAATTCCACCACCAAATCCAACAACAGTCTTTTCCTCTTGGGTCTTTGTCAACGTGACAGACGTCCTCGGTCCACAGAGTTCTGCGTCTGGTAACACAGCAGTCCAAGCGAGATGCATTTCTCAAATTAGCCTCAGGATCCCTGACTACTGCCTGTCCTGTGTTCTTCTCTGCAGTCAGTGTCTTGGAGGTCTTTGGCAAGTTGTTCCAGTTTTCCAGCGAGCAGCTTTCTGTACTGCGTCAGCACTTCGTTCAGGCTGGTTTGGGGGGAACAGTTCTCGACTGCAGAAGGAGAAGGTGTCAAGTCATCACTCTGAAAGAAAGCAGAATAAATCAAACAATTAATAAACACACAGTGGAAAGCCCAGTTTGACAAACACGTTTTTTCAGAAATAAAAGAGACATTTGTGGTTTATGACTGCTGGTAGCGTGTCTGTGTTACTGGCTCAACGGGACATTTGTGTCCATTATAGGGCGTGAATGTACAACTAATATTCAAAGGCGTGTCAGTCAGCTCATTGGGTCGCATTAATACAACCGTGGTCATGAAAATAAATTAATACCAGATGTTATGTGAAACAAATGGCACCCTGTCAGTTTCCTGGTTTGCACATTCTATTTGTTCATTAATTATCATTGTTTGTCTCCGTGTTCATAATGTCCAGTGTTCAGTGAAAGCTTTACGTACATGTTTATAGTCTAACATCGTGCATTATGTCAGTCAGTGTCCACAGGTGGCACCGTTTTGGTAATTTTGCCTCTGCAGTGGATTTAAAATGAAGAAATCAAGGTGTGATGGAAGC
>NW_007578104.1:332995-337270 GCF_000690725.1 Stegastes partitus | reverse complement strand
AACTGTATTGATCCCTTTGGTAGGACCTCAGGGAAATTGTTGGGTCTGTTGGGTCTTTATGCTCTCAGTTTTTTCTTCAGTAAGTGAAAACTTTGCCCAAGTTGCCTGACTCGGCCTTTCTGTTTCTTTGATTTCAGAAGCTCTTAGGTTATTTTTTTGGGTCATCACAGTCTGAGCAGAACATATAGCTCTATTCAACATTCTACTTCTGTAGGAGTCCCATCATCAATAACCACCGGCGGCACAGTTTCATTGGCAGCCATGCATGCTCTCACCAGAACACTGCCTCCCTCCACCACACGCCCATTTTTTCTCCACAATCTTCTCCTCCCAATATACAAGTTCATCTTTGTTTAAATTCAGAACTGGGTGTGTTTTTCTTTCGGATGTTTTCTGACAAGTCCAGTCTGGCTTCTCTGTCCTTGGTTGCTATCAGGGGTTTGCATCTTGAGGCAAACCCCCTGTATTTACATTTATGAAGTCATTTCTTGTATGCAGACTTTGACAATCATACGCACATCTCCTCCAGAGTGTTCTTGACTTATCTACTTATCTTTTTCTTTTTTCTTTATCTCTTTCTTTTGCTATCATCCATTTGAGCGTCGGGGCCTTTTGGTGTTGCTGAGCTGTCAGTGCATTCCTCCTTTCAAAAAATGTTGATCTAGCCTCTCCTAAAGTTTCTACCTGTGATAATGAAGGGACTATGTAAAAGCAAAACAAAACAACACACAAACCCCACACACACACACATATATCTGTGATTCTGAAACACTCAGTGGAATCATTTTTGTTCAACCCCTTGAATTAAACTAAAAGTCCAAGATTCAGTTGCAGTATTCCAGATCCATTCTGGTGATGTGCTGAGGCAAAAGTATGAAAACTGCGCCGGTGGCTAAATATTTATGGTACCTCACAGTAAAACTAGTCCTGGCATTGTTTTTGGAAGAATCCTCACTTTACATTGAATGCCTTAAACCTTTACCTTAGACCAAGCTGTATATTTATGAAGTCGCTCAGGGTTTCTGAAGCGTTACCTGTATAAGAAGGCTCGTGACAATTTGCAGATGATTGTTGATGCTATGCTCCAGTCTCTCCAACCATGAGGTGTGACATTGCAGCTTGACCTGACTCTTCACACTCTTCACTCCGTCGCTAAACACTCGGAGGGCCCCCAACACCTCCGTACGCTTCTGCTGGAGCTGGACAAAAAAAGAAAAAAGAAATACACACAAACTTTCACAAGGTTGCAATAAAATGAATCTGGCTGGTTTAAAGAGTACAACAAGGAGTTTGTGAAGATTCTCAGTCATCCAGGTCAGGCCTGAAACTCAGGTGTTAATGGCTCCTTTAGAATATAAGTATTGAACCCCATGGTGGCAGGGGGAGCACTAACGACGCACATAACGAGGGGGAGGAGCAACAAACCCCCAATTGAAACCCAAACTCAGGTGTTAATGTCTCCTTTAGGATATCAGTATGTGGAACTCCGAAGCAGTCAGTCAGAGCTGATGGAGCCTCTTGGATGGAGGTGGAACGTCTTCAAGGAACTCTAGCAGGTCCAGCTGCTACCATTAAACTACCAGAAAAAGTACATCAAGGAATACTGGCTTGGTGAGGCTGTGTTTGGTCTAAGTGCTAGCACGTTTAGCAGGTGTTATGTGTATCACGTTCACTGGGCCAGATTTGCAGGTTAGCATACGCATGCTAATTAACACAAAGTACAGTCGTGACTCGATAATCCGACACTAAATGTAAAACCTTCTTTTACGTCGGGTAGCAAGGCTGTCGGATTGTCAAGACGGAGGTCGAGATATGTCCTATGTCATGTCGGAGTCGGAATCCAAGGCTGTCGGTATGTTAAGGCTGTTTTTATGGGTTCTGTTCGTTTTTCCTAAAACCCTGTCAGATAGCAGGTTTAGGATTGTTAAGGGTCGGATTATCGAGTCACGACTGTACACAAATACAGCTCCAGCTTGATGGGAATGTCTTTAGTTTTGCAAGTTTTTGTTCATCCACCAAAGCACTGGACAAAACCGCCATCCTTACAGTCACCCCGACATGACGAAACACATCACACCAGAGTCACAACGTTGTTATGTCCCATTTGGAAAAAGAGGGAAAACAATTATTGATTGATTTCATTTCTGTAAAAAAGAAAAAAGCCATGAGTTGTTATTTTAAGTTCACCAAACCTTGTGAACGGCACATTCCCATTCTCAACAACAGCACCATCTGCCAGTTTAGGTTCCAGTCTACCGAACTTCCATCGAAAGTCATATCAGTTTTGATTCTCCAGAACTCCAATCCACGCACTACCCCAGCCCCCTGCTCCAAATGTGCATAGTGGTGTCTAAATATAATACCTCGTGTTCACAAGCCATGGAACAGCAGCAGATAGCATCACAAGAGAAAGCCCATGCTGCTGAATGCGGCCTGTTGAAATAGTTTCCACCTAATCTTCCTTCTTTCTGTTTACGTATTTTTGAAGCATAACAGTGTGACTCAATGGTTGACTTGAGAGTCGGGTGTTGAATCAAATTTGCATCATGCCAGTGAAGCCTGCATGGAAGCTGTAATGTGCAACCCCGGTATGCATCTGTTGTCACAGAGCTGCTGCTCATGAGCTCCCGACAGTTCAGCTTCTTAGCCACTAAATCAGTAGATCGTAGTGGCACAGTTGGTCGGTTTGGTCCTGACTGAAATGTAGCTGCAGCTAAAGCATGAATTGCCAAGAAATTAACTATTCATGTTCCCCAAATGATGAATGCTCCAGATTTCAGTGATCCTCTGACTTCACCTCTAAAGCCACCATGACACAAATCGGTCCTGTTTTACTGAAATGTCTTCATAAATATTTGATAGATTTTTGACTTTTTACGTGCCGTTATCATAAATTGTGAATACGGCGAGCCATTTTAGCGTAAACACTCTGAGTGTGACTGTCTGGAATTACGATGACAGCCACTCTGACTCGTTGACTAGTCGGGATTTTCATATATTCATATTAAAATTTTAGATTCATAAAGTCATCGGGACAAGTTAATGTGACAGTTGGAACTCAGCTTGGACGAGCCAAAATAATAGCCACAGACATCTCTAGTCTGAACTGTTGGTCACGATGCTGCTTCTCTGTGCATGTTGGTCCAGCAAAGCATGGGAAGAGTGCAAAAAAGAAAAAAGAAAAACGTTGATGCTGTGAAGTGGTTACAGGAGAATAAAGGCTTCAGTCATTCGTTTGTTTATGGAAACACTTCAGTTGTCAGACTAGAACAGCAACAACTGTTGGCAAGTGAGAGCGAACTTGATATGACTTTCCTTTAAATTTATGTGAGGAGAGCAAACCTTGTACCACTTCTCTGGAAGCGTTGTGTGGGAAAATGCATACAATGTTTTTGCTTAGCACTGTTGCCTCACAGCNTGGAAGTTTTCCTCTATATTGCTTTTCAACAGAGAATCAAGTCAGTTTGTTTCATTTTTATGACAAGATTTTTTTTTTAAGACCTTTTTTATGCCAATGCCAAAACAAGGCAAAGTCAGTTACCTATAATGTATTCATGCTGCCGTAATGTAGATGCAGGTTTGGACACTGTAACTTTACCCCATTCTTCTCTGCTAAACTGCTGAAGCTCTGTCAGGCTGTACAGCGATCAGGAGTGTTGTCTGTATGCTTTGGGTAACAAATCTGGTCCCAGGTCACAGTTGTCTAGCAGACTGCATCAGGTTGTCCTCCAGGGTTTCCCTATAGATTTGCTGAGAAGCATCTCCACATCATGATGCTGCCACCACCATGCTTCACAGTGGGACTGGTGTGTCTGTGATGATGAGCAGCGTTTAGTGTCCACCAAACGTCACTTCTAGCCTGATGGCCAGTGTTTGTATCATCAGACCAAAAAACCTTCTTCCAGTTCACTTCAGCCTCTCAGGCCTTCTAGCAATCTTTAGTCTCGTTTCAATATGAGATTTTTTTCAGCAGTAACTGTTCCTTTGCTTCTCTTATTATTATTTTTAACAGCTGAATGTAAATCCAGTCGATGACTGTCGACAGTGCCGAGCATCTTTTGTGATCATTTGCAAAGCCATGTGATGCTTGCTTTTAGATAGATAGATAGATAGATAGATAGATAGATAGATAGATAGATAGATAGATAGATTGATAGATAGATAGATAGATAGATAGATAGATTGATAGATAGATAGATAGATAGATAGATAGATAGATAGATAGATAGATAGATAGATAGATAGATAGATAGATAGATAGATAGATGGATAGAT
>NW_007578104.1:279181-329400 GCF_000690725.1 Stegastes partitus | reverse complement strand
GTCTGTCATACCACCTGCAGGCTCCATCAGTTACAATTAACAAAATTAAAGTTTCTCCACTTTAGCTTGTGCCAAGAAACTGCACTGATTCTGCTGAATGAAGTTCGATGAGTCAGATGTTGAGAAATGCAGGTTTTTCTATGTAAAATGAGTTCATGAAAATCAGAAAGCCTGATCTGTCAGTGCAGTCCTCTGTTGTCATCGATCAGCAGGTCAAGAAAGAATGGAAGTGCTTTTTTTTTTTTGCAATCTACTGTCAAACTGATGATAAATAGAACAGGAAGTGTGTGTTTGGGCTTCAGCTAGCGCCAGATAGTACTCACAGTTTTATTTGTCCATTCTGCTAGGTGTAACCCAACACACGGAAGCTGCACCGGAGAGGGCAGTTCGTCGGAGCCCACGCAGTCCGCCTGAGGACAGCAACGTCAAAGTTTAGTCACACACATGCACAATGACTCATTCTTCAGTTAACAGAGAGACTGAAGCCGAAGCACTACAGACTTTTCAAAAGTTTCTTTGCGTCTAAAGATATAAACATTTCCTAGGAAAGCGCCTGGCATACGATGATAAATCATGACTCATCTGTCACAGAAATGCATGATTATACTTTATTAAATCGATATAATGCACAATTTATTTCCTCACCTTTTCCGCCATCATTCCCATTATCTTTCTCCTGGAGTCATTCTTGCACCAGAAGTCAATGGGTCTTGCATGGACTTCAGGCAGGTGTGTAGAAATCACTCCTATCAGCAGCAGCAGGAGTCCTGGAGGAGCATACAGCGGGAATGACTGACGAGCTGCCATTTAGTTCCTTTATGCAGCAGCAGATAGAATTGAACCTGTCTGACTTTGTTTTCCTATGTCCTCTTCCCCCTTTTATTGTCGTTTGTCCAACTCCTGTTCAGTGAAGTTGACAGCAGGTACTACGTCCGTTTCCTACACATCTTGCCAACAACCCACCCACAAGCTTTGCCCTGACAAGTTGCATATTTAAATCCATTCATCCTTACACCCACATGTGACTATTTTAAACATGAAAGTCAAACAAGATTGAATCAAGATTTAGAGGGAACGATCTGCGGTCCTGCGGAGTCTTTTCTTGAGAACGTGATGCAAGAAATGAGTCACCAGTTATAAGGAAGAGTATGGGATCTCCTCGTGGAGTGATGAAATACACCACAGCAGCAGTGTTCATAAGAAGCCCATAATTTACAGCACGTAGCATGATGTTTGACTTAAAAGTTCCAAGTTTATGCACCACACTAAGCACGTATAAACCACAGTGACACCAGATCGCTGAATGAGTGAATCGAGTAGTAAAACAGGCTCGCGTCCAGGCAGTTAACTTACTGCTATAAGCCATAACCCGCTGCTGGATGCATGGCGTCCCTCAGCTCTGGTCTCTCAACCTGCATTCTTCTTCCATTTAACTTCATAGAAATAAGTTCACTTCACAGACGGTCAGAAATCATTCTGTGTCCACCGAAATGTGTTTTTTTAATCCTGTAAAGCTCAGCCAGAGTCCTCAGTGACACACAGCAGATCCGCTGGAGATGCCACGCAGCTGCTTTCTCTTTCAACTGTTTGACAACGGTTTAATAAACGAAGAAAGCGCTGACGGGCGGTCGTGCTGCAAGCGTTCAGAGAAAGTGGGCTGTGTGTTTGATTTAGGCCAGAGTTAATGTTTGACTGGATCCTCAGTGCAAATAAGACAAGAGAGGCACCATGTAGACCCAGAAAAAACTGACACTGCAGTATTAAGCTATGCCTCCCGATCATCAGGGCCAGTGGGCCGGCTCGTGTCCTGCTGGTGTCTCTTTGTGATTTGCCCTCGTCAAGCGTGTGAGGTGCCTTGAAGACTTTGGCTCTGCTTCATCGTTTTTGTGTTAACAAGCCTGTTTTAATTTGACTTTAGTTTTGCTTTAATTGTAAATAAACATCCTTTGAGTTACATGATCAGTTTCCTGTCTCTTTAACCCGGTTTTTATTACATATTTTGTGACTCCCCTCATCGCCTCGTTCACGGGGACGTAACATCTGGGGCCTAGTCAGTGTTTTGCGGGGATCGGGACACTGGTCATCAGTTTGATTTGTGATTGCGTAGCATTCTGTAGTTGTCATGGTGTTTGTTTTCCTGTTTGCTCTCCATCTCCTTCACAGCTGCGTGTCCAGCTGAGCTGCTTCAGCTCCTCCACCGGGCTCTCTGCCGTTATTTTGTCTTTCTTGTGTTCGGGTTAATCCTGGGTCAGGTTCAGGGTCTCAGACAGGTGAGAAGAGTCAGGTAGGACTGAGGAGGCCTGTTGAGTGTCGGTGTTGTTGGGCTAAACATGGGTTGTTGTGCGTCCTTATGGTGGCCACTGAGAGCAGTTTTGAACTTTAATATTGATTGTGACCGGCTGTATTAGCCTGGTTAGCAGCAGGTTATTCTACTGTTTATTCACACAGCATGCAGCACATGACACCCACTGATCTCTACTGTTGTGATGGGACGTACTGTGCCGAGGCTTCAGAGCATGCGTCCAGAAATCCAGGAAGTCCTTTATGATCCACTCCATGGGGTGGATATAAAGACCGTGGTAATCTTCTACCATGCAGTGCTGGAGAGTGTGGTCAGATACAGCATCACAGCTCGGTACGGCAGCCTCTCTGTTCAGCTGGAAAACAAGCTGCTGCGTTTTGGCCACACTGGGTGGAAAACCATATGTGAGCAGGAGCAGCCCTCCCTACAAGACACCTACAAACCGCTCGCTCTGCGCCTGGCCAACCAGATCCTGAGCGATCCGTCACATGCTCTGTACTCAGAGTGTGAGCGGTTACCTTCTGGAAGAAGGCTCAGAGTCCCACGCTGCCGATTGAACAGGTTTAAAAATTCATTTGTTCCGGCTTCAATCAGGTTAATTAATAAGTAAAATAGCTCCAGTTGTTTTTTGTCTTTTGTTTTTTGTTGTTTTTTTTTAAGTGCCATGTCTTTGGACTCATGAAATTAGACCTGAATATTAATTTTATTCTGCTTTTTTTTGTTGTGTGCATATATTTATTTATTCTGTCTATTCCCTGTTTGTCTGCTTGTGTCGGCTGCAGCATGGCTGAACAGCCCAAGACTCATTTCCAATGCCAGGGACAATAAATGAAATGAAATGAAAAATACTTTATTTATCCCAGAAGGGAAATAATAAATAATAATAATAAAGTTAATCTTGAATCTTGATATGAAGCCTTGCTGGTTTAGGAAGTGGTTCGAGTGTTGGCGTGATTTATGAACATAAAGCGCAGTGAATCGCTGCAAAATTTGCGCATCAGTGTTTATGTTGGAGTTTTTCCAATTTGCCTGTGACATAGAGAAACTAGCTTTCATGGAGCCTAAAAGCAGGAGGGTTTCCCCTGTGTGCCAACACTCTGAGCTGATCCCTCCCACACACGTATGACACATAAGATCCCCGTAAACAATGAAATGTGATACTGCTGTAATAGTTACATGGGAAAGGGTTTTCTCCAAAGCCAGAGAAGCTATTTCCAGAAAACGAAACTGACTGCATCCAAGCGTAGTGGAACAGATATAGTTTCTTAATAAAAACTAATAAAGTCCCGATCAGCCCAGTATTCATCAGAACCATCGCTGTCCCATCTTTTAAAACATGGCAGCAGTTTGAACATAAAAATCTCATGTCCTTTTGGATATATTTAAACATTGACTGAAATCATACTGGCAGGTTCTGTTGACATGAACAGGCCTCTATTACCCACACATGAATCAAAAACAGATTAAATGAATGAATGAACCATACTCAGTCATATTAAGGTGTTTTTATTTCTATTCTTGGCACTGATCTTTCCCATGCTGACCTTTTTTTTTTTTTTAACTAATTGCATAGAAAGCTTGAAGGCTTCATCTGCCCATCACTGCTCCATTACTTTGGGGTCGGAGAGAGCGCGCGCTCACAGCGCTCAAAGTTGAACTTTGACCCTGCGCGCTGTGACGTAGGACCGCGCAGCCAATAGATACGAGGCATCGTGGTTGGCCCGGAAGTGAAGAAACACCGGTCCGTGGTTTGGTTCCGAAAATTAGGACACAAATTTACGGTTGTATTGAGACTCATAAAAAAAAATATTAAAAATAAAAGAAGAGTTTTAGCGAGGACAGTGTTCGGGTTTTCACCTACAAGGTTCGGAGCTGTGGAATGACCTGTTGGCGGTAAACGCATAAGATAGAATAGCGCTAGCGCTAATGCTAGCTACTTAGCACGGCACAGATACATCGTAACTGTTGAAGTGTTTACATCAAACTGAAATCACGGCGGCGTTTGTTTTATCGGTTTGTGGCTAATCCGACAGGAGCAGGAGGAAGGATTTGTTTGCAGTCGCTGAACATGACGGTGTAACTTCAGCCATTAGACAAGAGTTAAAGACCGTTTTGTCCAATGAACTGGTGAGTGAAGGAGTTTCTACCTCTCCTGGTCTGGTGGCTGAGGCCTGAGGACCGGGGGGGCTGCAGCGGAGCTCTCGGGGTCGGTAGGAGGCTGAACCGCCGGTTTCCGGTTCACCGGGTGAAAGGCTGCGTACACCGGAAGTAAGGCTGTTCACGTCGCCACGCTTTGACCCGCCGTCTTTCGAGTCGGCTCCAGGCTCCAGGTTGGATGCTCGTTTGAAAATCTGTTTGTCTCGTTTCCAGAAAGAGGAGCTACGGTTGGAGCTTTGCAGGAAGTTGGAGGAACAGACCTGTTGGGATGCTTCAGCTCCAACTACACAAAGTCATGAGTTCCCCACTCAGACTCTTCATTTGACGTGAGTACAAATATTTGTTTAGTTTTTTTGTGAGATGGAAATTGCGGCATATTTTGGTGCGGTTGAGCTGTTGAGCTGTTGCTTTACGTCGGCCTGAAGATGTGTGGGCAATACTGCTAGTGTAAGTGACCAGGTAAAGGTCAGGAGGCCTGTTCCTCTCTCTGTGGAGGAGGGTTTGGTTTATGAAAGGGTGAAAGATGCTATTTTGCCTGCTTATGAGTTGGTTTCGGAGGCACACAGATGCGCTTCTATGGCCTTAAGCTGTCAGGCCAGAGCTACATGGACTTCACATGGGAAAAGGGTTGCTGTTTGTCAGACGGTGAGCAGCCTGTAGAGCTGATTTAACCGCTGTCGGGAACTTATGGTGTTACAGTTTAAAAACTGTCTGTCAGAGCATACAGCTGTGTATCTAAACGAGCAGGTTTCTGCTTTGCAGCAGGCCGCTACTTGACCAGAAGAGTTCATTTTAATGCACAAAAATGTTCTGAAGCACGACTCCTCCCTCTGTGAATCGTCTCAGCAAGCTGGTGTGCAGCAGATCACAGGTAAGATGTCATCAGGTCCTGAGGCGGAGAGGACGTGTTTATTCTGTCGTGAATCTGAGTGTGCAGCAGGGGTCAGTCCTAAAACGGCCTAAAGAAGTGGGATTGATGTTAACTACATCTCTCACTGCTCAGTCCGCTGTTCAGAAGGTACCTGTCTGCCTGAAGCTGTTCAAGTTCAAAGGATATTTCTCCTTGACAGGAAAGGTGGAGGACCAGTGGTGAGTGATGCGAGCTGTTCAGTCCCTCATTCTCTCCAGCGTTGTAACTGCAGTGGTGACAGACAGGTGTTGCCATGGGTTCAGGGCCCACTCCTCTTCACCAGATCCATATCCAGAAAAACGTGGTTGGTGGTTTCTTCTCAAGGGTGTCAGAACTAGTTTTCATATCGTTGGTGTTGACATGATTATGGGGAATGACGTTGCAGAGTGTATCCTGTTGCTATAGTTGTGGATTCCCAAATTGCTGCCTCGATGCAGGACATGACTTGTCCTGACATATGTGCAGTGTGGTGCTGACCAGAGCGAAGGCCCATGAGCAGGCCCAGAAGGCTGGTTTATGCTACACTCACCTTGCTTCTGTTTGAGGACAGGTTGCCAGTCAGCCAGTGAGGTGCCGTCCAGCATAAAGATTACTCTTCTGTGCCTTGTTCCTGCTGTTGGTGAGCCATTTACTTGTGCAACTGGTCATCATGTTGGTCCATCACCCCGAACAAAACATGGCCGTTTGAAGGTGTTTAAGAAGCGTTTTGGTTGCGTTAAAGCTGACAGTGTAGTGGCTGATGCTCTGTCCTGTGGATGAGTGCTGACATAGAGTGTTATTGCAAAGACAGCTGATAGACTTGTGTTTCAAACAGATGTGTTTTTATGGGAGGGGGTGTTACCGTCTCAGTGCTGTATTCATATGTAGGTAGGTTGTGTGTTGCTCCTCTTTTCAGGTGAGGCCCTGAAAAGCAACAGGAGTGGCCAAATGCACCCGTCACCCCTCAGCAATCACTGCGGTGCTTAAAAGCCAGACAGCCCCGATCACCATGACCAGATCAGCAGTTGGGTTCTGGTGCTGTTGGTGTCTCTTTAGGACTTGTCTCAGTCAAGCGTGTGGGTGTCTTGAAGACTTTGAATCGGCGTCATCGTTTTTGTAGATTTTTTTTATTTTTTTAAACTTTCCTGAACTAATTTTAATAGACTAGTTTGTCATACAGGGCTGCAGGTGGCTCGGTGGTTAGCACCGTCGCCTCGCAGCAAGAAGGTCGCCGGTTCGCAGACACCCGGGATCTTTCTGCGTGGAGTCTCCATGTTCTCCCCGTGCAGCGTGGGTTCTCTCCGGGTTCTCCGGCTTCCTCCCACAGTCCAGAAACATGCTGAGGTTAATTGGTGATTGTAAATTGTCCGTAGGTGTGAATGTGAGTGTGCTTGGTTGTCTGTCTCTAAGTGTAGCCCTGTGATAGACTGGTTACCTGTCCAGGTGAACCTGCCTTCACCCTGAGTCAGCTGGGATAGGCTCCGGCCCCCCATGACCCTGGTGAGGATTAAGGTGTAGAGATGATGGATGGTTTGTCACACGTTGCTGCCTTTGAATAAATGTCCACAATATAAACAAAGCAGATACGTCTAAATTCTGAATCATAAAGACTAAGTGGTACATCTGCAATTCATATTTTATACATTTTGAAAGAAGAAAATCTAATTTACAGTTAAATGCAGGTACAGTTAATGATTGCAATTGTTAGAAAAATTCTACAAGAGATCAGTTATGAATCATAAGATCAATATTTCATTATAACAGAAAGCACATTCTGGGAAGAGCAGCTTCTGTCAGTGTGCTGCTCCTTTATAGATACAAGCAGGGTTTAACAAAAATATCATTACCTCGATACTAAATGAGGCTTTTAGCAAGCACACGCAGAGAAGCCTAACATTGCACTACATGGACTGATAAATATTTTCATCACACATTAAATGTAAAAGTTGACTTCCACCACCAGCACACTGAACATTTTCTACGTGAGTCCATGTTAAACCTGGATAAAGAGATGAACAAGCTGACGCTGTTGGTGCAGTCAGGGGTTTTAGTTTCATGTGACATCATGATTTGTAGTTTTGTATGCATCGTTTATTTTTCTTCTCGCGCCAAACTGAGGCTGAAGCAGACCAACCGTCCACTCAGCCTACATGACCTGCTTTATGTCATCAGCAGCCACGACCATGTCTGGTGTGCACTTTAAAAAAAAGTTCTCTTCAGCTGATGCTTTTTTATTTAAAAGGTTTGTGTGAAATTGTGTTCAAATCAATTCTGGTTGCAGTATTTAGTGCACACTTTAAGACTGTTTCTTCTTTGTTTGCACTGTTACACAAGCGTCTGGACAAAAGGAGAGTTATTTGTTGATTTTTTTTATTTTCTCCGTGGTATCGAAATCGGTATTGAGGTTTTTTTTTTCCCCAGTGTCGAAATCGAGTTTAAAATTTGAGTATCATGACAACACTAGAGACAAAAAAACCATCCTGTGGCTGTTTAATTACATAACTGACAACACAAACCTGTTCAGATTGGTTTTGGGTGAGAATGTGTCTGCAAAACACTTTCAAGTGCAACAGACACAAGGACCAGATCAGTATCGATACGACATTCAGCAAGTTGTATTTTTCCATCAGCAATATTATATAAGTGCAAATATGACAAACTAGCGATATCATCTTGTGCAACGCTTCCGTCATGGTTGGCAGGAGTCACACTAAACAGGAAGTCTATTTTTGCTTGTCTTTGCTTGTTCTTTTTCCTCACACGTCCTTTTCAATTCTTGCTATTGCACCTGAAAACCGGCAACAAATCAAAGCAGATCCTCGTACCTCTCCTCTGATTTGCCCAGGAAGCGCTGCCTTTTGTCCCATTCACAGCCTCAGACAGCCCCCCCGTTCCCTGACCTCAGCTGTGCCCCCGACACTGCAGACCCTGTGGGGGACAATGAGTCGTCTTTGTGAATCCCAAAGAGTTGTGACAGATATCTTTGACATGTGCATCATGTTCTCCTGAAGGTGCTGCCTGTCGGGAGTCCTCCATGAGAGAGGCGCACCAGGAGGAGTAACCTTAGTGTTTAGCTGTGTACCGTACGTGGCGTGGCCCTTCCCCGTGGCATTAACCAGCTCTTTGTTCACATGTAGATGGGCATGCACGAGGGTTCTTTGCGGCGCTTTATCCTGCAGTTGTGCGTCTCTGCGGGGAGAGCCGTAACCATGGCAACCCCAAGCGACGAGTACCCTTCAAAAAGCTGGCCTCCCCTCTCGCTCTCTCCCTACCTCCCTCACCCACCACAGTCAGCTGGGAGACAGACAGCACGACACAACAGGAGGATTTCTTAATATCTCCTCAGCTGCGCTCTTTCTACCCTGCAGGCTGACAATGGGCTTCTGCTCAGCTCCAGAAGAATCATTTTTGGCACAGTGGGACATGTCCTACCGTTAGAACATCTCTGTGACTTTCTGGCAAAAGGACGTCTTTACAATAAGCTGTCGCCTCTGTGTCTCTTTTCTCTGAGGATTTTGGGGAGGATGCTGCTTCTGTAGAGACTGAGGCCTTTTTTTTTCCCCCCCTGAAGATTATAGCTGGATATCTGCAGTTAGGTTGTGTCTCCATGTTGGGAATAAAAGGAAATGTGGATTTTCTACATATTATTACAAGTGGATGACGCACATTGACAGGAACGAGGCATGTAGACAAAGAAATGGGATGGCAGTAAAGCCCTTAATAAAACCCAAGGATGTGGAAAAGTACAAAAGGCGAGAAGATGAGGAAAAAGATTGTTTGCAGCAGTTCCCCCGCTGCCCGGCTTGTAACCAGGACTGTGACGTGGCCCTGATCCTGCCGTGCTCTCACACCATGTGTGGTCGCTGTGTCGCTGCTGCAGAGGGATCCAGGTCGTGTCAGTCTGTCTGCTCGGTGCCGTGCCCCTGCTGCAGACGTGATGTGGAGCTGCCGTGCTGGGCCTGGTCGTCTGCCACATCCTGTCTCCCCAAGCACCGGCAGCCAGGCATCGAAGACGGGTCACCTGGAGATCAGCTTCAACGTGAGCAGGTGAGACATCCTGACTGACAGAAAAAATTAAACATTTTGAATTCAAAGAGCCACTCTGGACACAATAACTGTTTTTTTTGTGTTATATGCTGGACTCACGAGTGAACAAAGCAGTGAGCACCATGAGTGTTTCCAGCGTGGCCTGCAGGGCACTAGCGACAGTTTCAGTCTCGGTTTCTGGTTTGAACGTGTACGGCTGAATTACTGCAGTGTTACAGCCTCTCATTGTGCAGTGTGTAGTAGCTGTGACAGTCTGAGCAGAGTCACAGGTGAGCTGGTGTGCTTGAGCTGGAAGTCTAAAAGGAAGCAATGTTGTAGAGTTGCATCTAAGCCACTTCAAGGTATGAATTAATTATTTTAATTGAAAAAAAACCCAATGTATAAATATAAAATATATAAGAAATTATTTTTTGAGGTTTAATCAATGGCCAAAGAGAGACATTAAAGTGTTTTTGTCACAATGCAGGGTCCAGAAACATGCTGAGGTTAATTGGTGATTGTAAATTGTCCGTAGGTGTGAATGTGAGTGTGCTTGGTTGTCTGTCTCTAAGTGTAGCCCTGTGATAGACTGGTTACCTGTCCAGGTGAACCTGCCTTCACCCTGAGTCAGCTGGGATAGACTCCAGCCCCCCATGACCCTGGTGAGGATTAAGGTGTAGATGATGGATGGATGAATATCCCTGACCAGTTTGTATATCTTAAATATGAGTTTCTTGCATGTAATTGCCAATAAAATGAGTGGTTTAAAACTACACTCTTCACAAAAAAGATGCAGCATTGCTCATTTCATATAACTGGATGTTTTACTCAAATCTGTAGAATCTCTGGTCCTCTTAGGCCAAACATGATCCACCACTAGATGGCGCAGTGAGGCAGGTTCAGCAGGTGAACCAAAGCCACCGCTGTGTAGACGTGTTCTTATCACACCTTTGATGTGTATTTCCCCACATGCACACAAAACGACATCCAAAAGCAACCCTTTGTTTTTCTTGGAGCAATGGTTTGACACGTGTGTGTCTTCTTAAGAGTTGAACAAATAGAAGACTCTGAAGCAACATGTCTAAAGCTTAACTTGGATCTTGTTTGTCTACTCTTTACTCCAAAACTTAATCCTGGAAGCTGGCCTTCTGCTAAGTTCACTCTAACAACAAGACTGGAGTTGACTGCAGTAGGACTGAGGCAGGGCTGCATGATACCCGGCTAAAACAACAACAACAAAACAAGATGTGAGTCAGTGAACTGTAAAGGTGCTGGTCGGTGGATTTTGTTATTTTGAGAGAACCAGGCTTGCAGTTTTCTGCTGTTTTCAGTTCACTGACTGTGTAGAAGATGGTCTTGTCCACTGAGATGTCTGTAGACCTTGAGCTACACGGGAAAATGTTTCCTCACTTAACAAATTAAGTGGGAAGTAGGATCATTTTCTCTTAGACTTCGGTACAATCAGATTTGTCTTTGCAGCCATAAGAGATGCTCCCTGCTGGCTGTTGGAAGGAATACAAGTTTAAAGCACTTGAACATCGGCTTTACTGTTTCAACCTGGAGACTATGTCCATCTTTTATGTAAAGTCTGTCTTTATGCTGAGCTAAGCTAAGCTAATGGCCTCCCAACTGTAGCATCCTGATGGTGGCCAGAGTGCAAGAGAGTGTATTTCCTGAATTGTAAAGCTATTTATTGAAGTCACAGCTTTGTTTTGTTGTCTTAACCTGTATATTTGTCATTTATTTGATGCTACAGACACCACAAACAAGTGCTATTGTGAAGTTGTAATATATAGTAAAATATTAAGTTCAATGGGATGTAACTACTATATGCATATATATTGTTGTATATTTAATGCTGTCCTATGTGTTCTGCATTCAGGGGGAGGAAACAGCACAGACCGGTTTACACTGTGAGTATGGTCCTGCCAGTTCCCTGGAATAAGACACATGATTTTCACTGTGGACAAGGAACCTGAGCGCCTTTCACTGTTTCATCCAGGCTCCGATGCTGCCAGTTCCTCAGCATCACCACAGGATGGTGCTGTTGACCTGCAAGAAGAGGAAATGGAGCGGTCCGTGTTCGGTCAGGAATCCTATTTACTCCTTTTAGTCCCCAAGAAATACATTTTTGTGTTTAGATGACGAGTTATAGGTTTGGATGAAGGAACTTTCTGTGCATGTTCTCCTCCTGCTCTGTCCAGTCCTGTTCTCACTCTGACCTATTTCAGGACTGCATTTTGCTCTGGACCCTTCAACTGTCCCACCATCCCTCCATCTTTCCAACTCCTCCCTCACGGTCACCTACCACAGAGAGAGTCCCTCTGCCCCTCCTCCAGAAAACAAGATCAGGAAACCGACGATGAGCCCTGACCCCAGAGTCCTCTTTCATGTCTGCGCAGATGTTGTGATTGCGCAGGGACAATACTACTGGGAGGTGGACGTCTGTAACAGCTCCATCTACAGGATCGGTGAGAGCTCTCTGGAGTTTGTTTTGATTGGTTCGATGCCAGTTTGCTTATTGCTTCCAGAAACCCTCACCGTTAGTCAGCAAGACTGAGCTTGTTCAGGCCCACACTCACATCAGTGTGCAAACACACACACACGCACACGTCATCAGACGTCTTCATCGTTCACGGTGCCGCCAAGTGGTTCGAGCACTGACACATCATTGATCACTGGTTTGGCAACATGGGGAAAAAAGGGCCGTTCTTAACATATACAAACGCTGTATACGCTGCAAAACCGTTGCAATGAAGAGAAAAGAAACGTAATCTAATCAATAGAAGGTGTTTGCACCTTTTGCCTGTTTTTCTCTGGACACGCTCACACAGCTCTTGGAGGTTTACTGGGGGTAGGCTGTTCCAAACATGTTGGAGAACTGTGTCACTGCTTTCTGTCTCCTTGTGTAACCCAAACTGACTCAAGGATGTTGTGATCAGGGCTCTGTGGAGGCCGTACCATGTGTTGCAGGACTCCCTGTTCTACTTGCTGCTTTGTGTTTGGGCTTTTTGTCACGCTGATCAGATGCCTCCCTGGTGGTATTACGTAACAGAAAACTTCTGAAGTGCCCAAACGTTGTTGATATTAATTGACTTCAGCAGTTGAAATATTGATGTTGTATTTGTACACATCACTATACGTCCTGACAATGAATTGATATTTTGTCAAACCTTCCGAAGCAGTGCAGGTTGAGCAGCTGCAGCCATAAATGCACATTGTTGGAGACGGCGATATGCATAGTCCAGTCCTGCTTCTGAATTACATGATTCATCCTGCAGCACAAAAATCTATTCCTTATCTTCAGCTGCTTCAGACATTTCCTCTTTTCGAAGCTACTGCCTTCAGGACCCTCTCATATCGAAGGTCTCCTCAGGTTTCTAACATCACATCAACAGTTGACCGAGGCTCACAGCTCCAGGCACGAGGTTTTACTCACACAGCTATTCAGGTGTTTTAAGCTAAAGGCTAATGTCTCCATGCTAGCATCCTTCCATCCATCATCTACACACCGCTTAATCCTCACTAGGGTCACGGGGGGCTGGAGTCTATCCCAGCTGACTCAGGGTGAAGGCAGGTTCACCTGGACAGGTAACCAGTCTATCACAGGGCTACACTTAGAGACAGACAACCAAGCACACTCACATTCACACCTACGGACAATTTAGAATCACCAATTAACCTCAGCATGTTTCTGGACTGTGGGAGGAAGCCGGAGAACCCGGAGAGAACCCACGCTGCACGGGGAGAACATGGAGACTCCACGCAGGAAGATCCCGGGTGTCCTCACCGGGACGCCAACCGGCGACCTTCTAGCTGTGAGGCGCTAACGGTGCTAACCACCGAGACACCTGCAGCCCTTCATGCTAACATTCTTACATGAACAATGCTGGTGTATGTCGGCAGGATAGCATTTGCTAATCAGCTCTTAGCCCAAGCTAATTCTGACAGGAACTTCATTAGTTTGGTTTTGTTTTTCAGGTATTTGGTCATAATAGTGTCGGACAAAGTGAAGTAATGATCTGATAATGGTGCTACATGAAAAGTGTGGGGAAACACCAAAGTTATTACAGCTCATCCACCGGGACAAATGATTGTCTTCACCAAATATCAGGTTTCAGTAATGTGCTTTTATAGCATAAGAAAACGTAAATAAAAACAGCAGCATTGGATGAAGCTTCCTCAATTTCCCCAAAATGTTTTTACACTTGCTTGAGATGTTTGGCTTTTTGTTTTTTGTTTTTTTCAATCAAGACTTAATGAGCTTCATGGGCAATAGAAACATCTTTTCCAAATAAGGAACCCCTTTGTGTCAGGGGAGCACCAACGCCCCACATAACGAGGGTGAGGAGCAACACACCTCCAACTGAAACCCAAACTCAGGTGTTCATGTCTCCTTCAGGATATCAGTATGTGGAACTCCCAACCAGTCAGTCAGAGCTGATGAAGCCTCTTGGATGGAGGTGGAACGTCTTCAAGGAACTCAAGCAGGTCCAGTTGCTACCATTAATCTACCAGAAGAACCAGGACCTGGAGGACTGAGAATCTTCACAGACATCTTTTCCAAATACATTCTGAATAGCAAGCACTGAGCTCACATAACTGATCAGTAGTTCTGTTTCATGAAACATCGTTAACAGCAGCTGACAGGAAGGCATAATTGCAGCTTTCCTGTTTGAAGACGATTCCTGCAGACTTCTCTCCACGCTTCTTTTGGAAATGGCCAAAGTTTTGTTTGCGTCTTTTTCTTCTGCCAGTGATTTTCTAGCAACTGTGGTCCGTTCCAACACCTATTCTGCCAATAAATAGCATGAGAGAAACTGAATTTGCATGTTCCAATACTTAGTCTACCAAAAGTACGAGCATGTCCTACTGCATCCAGTTGCATTTTGCAGCATGTGAACCAGCAGGGCCATTCTGACCCATAATCCTCTGCACAGTGGAAGATTTGTCACATATGTCACAGCGTCTTGAGCTGCCAACAGCACAAAGATAGGTGATTTCACACAGATGTATGAGCAGGACGGTTAAAGCTTAAGGCGCAATATTATGACAAAGTAATCTGTCCCAGTTGTATGCTTACTGGATGCAACCATGAGTACTTCACTGAGAGCACTTGTAGTACACACAGAGTAAAAATATAAAGTATATGACTTGGAATGCAGGCCTGGCTTTGATTCTGGCTTCTGCAGCTCTGTTTACAGCAGTTCTGTGTAATGTAGTCAGTATTGGCACCCTCTGACGGCGCTACACAGCCCATTTGTCACTTCAAAGTAGTTAGTGGAAACTAGCTTCTTTTTTTTTGTTTTTTTGTTTTTGTTTCAAAAATATTTCAGTAGTTTGCTGGAAAAATATATTATGACACAGCTCCAGAAATCCATCCAAACAGACACAAATGTTAACCTTACAGTGGCTTTAAGGGAAAGGCCAGGGGAGCATCTAACCATATTCAATAGGATACCAATCCTGGGGTCCATCCATCTATTGTCTATGCACCACTTAGTCCTCTGTGGGGTGGCGGGGGGCTGGGGCCTCTACCAGCTGACTCAGGGTGACAGGTCGCCAGTCTATCACAGGAACGTTCCTGGAGTACTTGAGATGTTTCACCCTTGATTAAACATCCCTAGAACCACAGGCCTCTACAGACTCAAGGTATGAGTGTGATGGTTGAGGAAACTTTGCTTTTGTGTCTCTCTCAGGAGTGATCTCATTGGACGGCTCCGCTGGCTGGTGGCTTGAGAGGCACGACTCGTCCTTCTGTGCCGTGTACGATGGGAGCTGTGAGCCACTTTGCACTGTCCCGCCTCAGATCAAAAGCCTCGGGGTCTTCCTCAACATCGGAGGGGGAACCCTGAGCTTCCACAACCCTGTGACCCGGGAGCATCTCACCACGCTGCCCACCCGCTTCGGCCCTGCTGGAGTGCGCCCAGCGCTGGGACTGGGCCAGGGCAGGCTGAGGCTGCGCTGCGGCCTCCCCCCTCCTCCTCACGTGTTCCTCAGTAAGGACTCGGCCTACAGGGGGCCTCGTGGGGCCGACGCTAGTCGGTGGCGCAGGGAGGTTCCCTTCCAGTCTGTGAGGAGAGTCATACAGAGGTTTGAGGAGCTGGCTTTGTCAGACTCGGACTCGGGCCTGGTGTCCAGTTTTGGATCGTCCTGCTCCACCTTGGCCTCCCTTCCAGATGTGGCAGGTCCTGGGACCTTTCCTTCTGGCCAAGCAGGACAGGAAACTGGAACTGAATGAGAAGAGCTTCTAAAACTTTCTCTTCAATGGGAGCATCAAAAAGACCCCCAGTTCCCTATGCAGTTTGATCTATGGCTGTCATTTGAAAGGCTAATTTTTAATCTGGAGGGACTTTAGCTGCCTCTTTCTACTCTCTGTGTGACCCCAGACCTGCAATTGACTCTCTCCCCAGGACACAGCCCTTTCTCTCAGCTAAACAACCCCCACTGGTTTGGGCTTGGGGCAGAAAGAGTCCTCTGTAATGTGAAGTGTGAGGAAAGGGTGGGCTTTTAGCAGCGGGACTTCTTGATTTGTCTCAGTGTGACGGTTGTCAGACAGTGGGGGTCCTGCACTAGCAGCGTGCACGTTTCTGTGTGTGTCTATGTGGGCGGCAGCAGCGCTACCTTGAGCGTTTGCTGGGCCGCTCCTCCAGTTCGGTGTGTGAGAGCAAGAGGGAATAATGTACAAGCTGCAGGGGGTGAGATGATGAGGTGCCGGCACGGCGACACCAGCCGTGTTGACAGAGCAGCAAGGACAGGTGGTGACATCAGTTTATCCCGCGGCCCGTCTTCGATAGGACAGTAGGGCTGCCCTTCTCTGACCCTTTGAAAACCACAGGACTCCCCGAGACTTCAAAAGGGGTGACAGAGAGCGGGAGAACAGAGCGGGAGAAAGAGAAAACAGCATGCATGAATTAAAGACAGCAGGTGATGAACTGGAAAAAGGAGTGAGCTGAGAGATTCAGTTCTCAAACCAAGAAGGCCGAATGGATCAGCTAGCTCAGGCCCCACCATCTGAGAACTCGTCTTAAAGCAGCACCGTATACACATGTGGTGATATAGAAGTAAAACTTTGACAACTGTGCAAAGAAAGCATCGTTGGGCCTCTTTCCCCTTTTAATGAATCCGTTGTGGTGTCTGTACAAATGACTGAATCGACAAGTTAACGTGCATAATCAAAGTGTAATCAGTGGAATTGACAAATCCCCCCATATTTCAGTCTTGCTGATGTGCTTGCTCCTCACACGTCCTGCATTCTTTGGAGCTTTGGTTGTGGACGTCTTTCAGAATGAGAGATCCCATTCAGTGCCTGGCCATTTAGGCCAGAGAGAAAGGCCAGCTGCAGATCTGGATCACCACAACAACGGCCCAAAGTTTCTGAAAGCAAAAACTCTCACAGCCCGTCTGGCTGAGAAACCAACCACATCTCCAGTCTCAGCATTTACAGTATCGCGACCTCAAGTTTCGCCATGGCTTCTGTTTACGTTGTGCAAAAGTTCACAAGGAAGCTATTCTGCGTTCGGCGTGGATGCATTGCGACAGATGGATGCGACTCTGCTGCTCAGTTGTCCCACTGGTCACTCACAGCATTGCAACATGCAAACAGAAGTACTTTCTCCACATGCGGTGTTTACAAAAGACGTTTGTGAAACCACTGACGGGACACCTTCAGCTGCAGCAACAGCAGGATTTTATTTATTCTATTATGGAAATACATGGATGTTTTATATTTGTAGAGCCTCTTCAGAGCCTAGAAAAGTGTCTTTTATTGTTTGGCATCATCCATATTGTCAGTATTAAGTGTAAACCAGCGAGGAGAGCCAGTCAGGGAGCAGAGGGCCACAAGTGCACAAGTTTTGTGGCTCCACTGATACCTTAACAAAATCCCTGTTTGGTATAAATTGTGTATGTCAGCATCCTTAAGGTGGATCCGTTTCCAACATCTGACAAGTAGAGCAAACCAGACATGAAGGCACAATGGATGTTAATAGGCCACAAGTTGTGTTGACTGTGTTTTCCTTTGATAGCAGCAGCTGTGTTTTCTGTCACGCTGGTGATTTAGTATATTTTTAGTATCTTATTTACTTTTACAAATTATGTAATGGCTTCAAAGTTCCTCTGAAGTCATGAGAGGCAGTTACCCTTCTGCAGATTACCTGTTTTCTGTAGGGGCTAAACCATGTGACTGTTTGGAGCACGGGGTGGATGGAGGGGTCTCAAACTCAACTTAGCCAGGGGCCGCTGGAGATAAGAGTCTGGCTGAGGCTGGGCCGCATCAAGTATTCCACAAAAAAGTACAACTGATCCAATCCTCTCAATCTTTATTAATAACAATTCAGAACATGAACGGTTCTTCAGAACATCGGCTTCTCTTCCCTACACTTCCTCCTACAGCTGAGCCACGGTGGGCTTGAGGGAGGAAGCAGTTGAGATCCTCAGTGTGGCTTGAAGATGCTCATCAGTAAGTTTGGACCTGTGCTTTGACTTGTTAAAGTTCATGGTGGAGAAGAGCTTCTCACACAGGTAGAAGAAAAGAAACGCGTTTGCACTGGGTGACAGGATGTATGTTCCCTCCACGCGGTGACACTCCCGAATCACGTTTCCAGTGACTAGCGTTGCTAATTCACGTTGCTGTCACGAGCCTGAGCTACGGCAGCCCACAGGGTTAAAAATATAAAACACCAGGGCAGCGACTGGCGCTAACACTAAACTTTGATGTCAAGTAGGGGGCCACAAAATATCGTTCTGTGGACCGCAATTGGCCCCCGGGCCACGAGTTTGAGACCCCTGCTCTAAAGTCTGTCAAGCTATTTATTCAGCCAAAAACTACGCATATCATTAAATTTGCAGATTGAAAGTGTCCTTAGCGCTCATGCTGGGGTCCTGCTTCCTCTCCTCTCGGCTCCACATTATTACAGGAACGTTTGTTGTCTTACTGCATTAGATGGTGAAAGTGGAACCTTTTTACTGTCAGCAGGTGTCCTTTTATTGGTCATTGGTTGGATTTGGTTGAGACGTTCAGCTTGGATGCCTCTGGTTGTGCAGCCTTGTCTCCTCTCTGTCTCCTCCTTATTGGCTTTAAGCTCCAGACTCTCCAAGATTTGCATGTTGGGCACAGAATCATTGTGTGTGATTTTGGCAGAGTGAAAGGATAAACTTTTCCTTATTTTCTCCTCAATCTCCAAGGCTCCAAGCCCTATTTTAAGAACCACTGGTGCCGAGGAGTATTTATGCTGGGCCTGGCCGATGTCCACATCCATCCTGCCTGTGACCACTTGACGTATGATTAAGAAATGTAGAACCCATTGAACAATCCCCCCCTGTCCCATCCTCTTCTCCTTCCCTGTCTGTTCCTCGGTGACTGTTTTCCTCTTTGGAAAGTCCAATCTCAAAGTATTTAGTCAGACCACCCAAACTGTAAATCTTATTGTCAGAAGAAGAAAAAAAATAGTTGCAATTAAAACAAGCATCAGTCAGAAGGAGCTCTTCGGGGGCACTTCTGAGGAGGAGGAGAGGAGTTTGGGCCAACTTTCCACTGAGCATCATTCATTTCATGCATGCACGAAATCAGTGAAGCAGCAGGTCAGACTGGGTAATAAGCGATGAGTCAAGGAGCAGCTTGTTAGACTGTCGCCTCTCAGACCACTCATCAGGATGACTGTGTGTTGATGTTTAACGGTGGAGGTATTTACCGCGCGAGTAAAAAATGCGTGTGCCGTGACCGCCTCTGGCGCAGCGCCGCTTTCTGTCTCCCTCTCTCTGCACATCTATCGGCTTTTTACAAATAAAGTGTGTGGAAGCAATTTGACTCTTGTAAACAGAAATGAGAGCGGGGTGATGCAGATTTCAAAGTGCCGACAGGACTGGGAGGGAGGAGGGAGGGAGTCTGCCAGGAAGGATGGATCGCGCGCCGTGCCATGTGTGCGTATCTGGCAGCTCCTGCTGGAGGGATTCTGGCTTTGAGCTGAATGGTGAAACAGGACCACGTACGTTCACACAAGTGCTGCATTTCAGGACAGTTTTGTGATCCTTCCTTTTACAGCCTTTCCATTCGATGCTTCTTGCGCACCGCTGCTTTGTTATTCTCCTGGTAAATCATTCCATTGCTCTTTTATGGCCGTGTCTTTACTATTGTGTGTTCTCCTCCTGTGTATTGTCTGTTGTTTCTTTTGTGTTTTAATGCCTGTTTTGTCTCATTTAAAGCCCCCTGAATTGCCTTGCTGGTGAAAGGTGCACCAGATAAACCTGCCCTGCATCTCCTGCCACATGTTGCAGGTTATTTATTAGTGCTCTGCATTTATTTGGCAACTCAGCTAATTCATATTTTATACAAGACTAGCAGCCTTCACAACGGTGGAGTATGACCAGGAACTCTAGAAAATGATGTTTTGGCTCAACAGTGCATCAGTCTTGTTGAGCCATGACAGGTTCTAATGAAACTATGTTCAACCAACAAACTATATTGAGTTCAGGGAATTAGCTTCTCCTCTAAAATTAAAGGCATTTAAAGTTGATTATTTATGAAAATTCAGTTGTTCCAAATACTGTTATTCAAAATGGATTTCTAGGTGTAATTATGAACACATACTCTTAAGTTGGCAGATTTTGAAAATTATTGCTAAGTCAGTATCGAGGGACTTAAAATGTGTTCGTTAGGGTTCAGATGTGACCAGGATTTATTGGATATTTAATGATGTGCAGTGCTGCAGGGAAATTGTCTAAAGTACTGAAAATGATCTTCACGGCCGACCTAAAATCTAATTTCAGTAGCAAAGTTGATTGTGATGCGTCGGACTGATATGAGAACGTCTGTGATTCAATCTATTTAATATTTTGTGTAATTTAAACTCAACTTTTTGCATTAACTGGATTAAAACTAAGTTTGAGGTCAGTAATAAAACTGGTCTGATGGATGCATTTTTCTTCACCTTTTTTTTTCAGGATCTAGTTCTCTCCTCTGTCTTAACACGCCTGGTGATTAAAAACACCTTTGATTGAAGAGGAAGAGCCAGTTTGTTGGTTGAACATAATTCCATTAGAAGATGTCACACCTCAATAGGACTGGTACAAACTGTTCTTTTTTTTTCTTCTTCTTCAGTTGAGCCCAAAAATGATTTCTTAGTGTGTTGGGAGAGATGTGCCCTTTTTGCAGATTTTAGATTTATCTTTTAAAATCACAAAGTATGTCATCATTTAAATTTGTTCCATTAAATCTTGTGCTCGTCATATTCTGTCTTGTTGTGTTTATTTTTTTATTCCAATCTGAGGCTTCTTACCCCAACATTACTACCAAATACAGCATTAACATGATAACACCATGTCATATGTTAGATAATTATAACACTAATACAAGGATTTTTGTATTCCATTACTTTTTATTGAAACTCTCTTGGTAATGCTTTTCAAATATGACTTTGGATGTGTGTTGGTAATCACGTGTTTCCCCATTTCTCGCCACACACGTTAGCAGGAAGCTGTTCTAGGTGATGCCTGAGTGTTGCGGACACTTCCCTGTGACTGTAGCTCTTCTCCCAGAGGTGTCAAGATAAACTGTGAGCCCCTCACACACAGCCAGCGCGCTGCGTTTGGACATCGCCTTTACGCGCTAATTGCCTCCAGTGACTCTGCGCCACCGCAGCTCGCAGGAGATGGTGAGAAGAGCAGAAAGTTTCGACTGTGTCTGCAAATGGATTCCGTTTGTATGAATAAACATCGACTCTGCAAGACTTCTCCTATTTGCATATTGAGTGAGGAAAAGCCCATTCGCCCCCTTTTTTCCGTTGCCGGCAGCAGCAGAGCAAAATTAGCTTTACAACTGAGCGCACCGCCTCTTATTACCATCATTATCAGCATCAGCATAACAGTGGCTGGAAAAGGCACGCAGCGCCTCCTGTTTTGTTGCTCTCTCGTTTGCCATTTAGGGCCAAGTCGGCAGTTTCTTTACGGCTCATTCTGGGGGGATAGCCTACATCCTGATATGAACTAATCCGGTGAAGGATGAAGATTTCAGCTCCAGAGGTGGAAAACAAGCGCGCACTGTTGATTTGATTGTTATTTTTGGCGTTGGAGATACATTTCCAGCATCTCCAAATGAGTTACCTCCTCTTAGATGTCTGCCCTTGATAGAATAACCTCACCCAGAATGCGCTCATAACGCGGGAAGCCGAAGGGAAATGCGCAATTACAAATGCAGTTTGTTTATCTAAGCGTGAGTCAGAAATAATGGAGCCTTAAAGATGCGTTTCTAGCAAATTAATAGGGGAAGGGAAGGTCCCATACAGTCAACAGGATTTGTTTTGTGAGCCTCTTTGTGCCATGTGACCTCCTGTAAACGCACAACTGGAACGAAAATGGTTGTTTGCAGTGATGCCAAAGAGGAAAAACTATTTTTAGCTTCACAAAGGACCACGTCTTTAACCGGTTCTCCAAAGGTCCCACATAGGTGTCCCAGAGAACCATCAGAGAATGGTTCCTGGCTTCCTTCTGTTACACATACTAGAAGATGTTTTAAAGACCAAAGGATTCATCAGTAACGAACATATTCTTGATCATTAAACACCACTAAGCCAAAAAAAAAAAAAAAACTCATTAAGAAGAAGAACCTGTAAGAACATGAGGAACCTTCCACTGAGAGGTTCTTTAATTCATGGTGCTGCTTTGCAGAACCCTTTAGGAACCGTTATTTTTGTGAGAGAGAACACAGCATTATTTTACAGTAATTTACCGTCATGTGGGTTCAGAACATGAACCCATGAGCATTTATTTTCCCAACAAATCTCATGCCTGTTTTATTCTCATTGTGAAGCCAAAGAGTGGAACGTATTCTGCTTGTTAGTGCAGCAAGTTCGCATGTGATGAGGAACAGGTGGTGTGTGTGTGTGTGTGTGTGTGTGTGTGTGTGTGTGTGTGTGTGTGTGTGTGTGTGTGAGACTGAAGGAGAGGCACATCTGCCAGGCTATCCATAGCTCACTCACTGGCGGAATATTCACACCTCCCCAGTCCGACCAGCAAACAGGATGCGGTCCGCTGTGAGTGCGCGCTGCGCAGTCAGACAGGCAGAATGTTTAGGTGGTGGGTGGAGGAGAGAGAGAGGGGGTGAAAGGGGGTGATACAGTTAAACAACCCGCATTTATGACCTGCATGCCGGGGCGTCTGACATGAAAAAAAGGGCAAATACACGGCGGCGCGGTGCAGTATCCATTCAGCTGCGCCATTATGCGTGATTTACAGCCGACAGCTCCCCCCTTCTCGCACACACGCACGCTCACACGCACGCCCTCCCTGCAGGCATGCCCCCACAGCAACTTTCGATAATGTGCTTTTAATGATGTCACTGTAAAAAATGCGTTGCTGCGTGTTTTCTCCGTGCCAGCAGTGTTTCATGTCAGGTTATTGCGCTCTCCTCGGAGAGCTCCCCGGACCGGAGCGGGAACGGAACCGAGGAGGGGAGCGTCCTGTCTGCTTCTAATTCTGATCGGAATCGTAACAAGATCATAAAACGCCAAGCATCCACATGCACATCCACGGTTAATCGATTTTTACTGCGCTGTAACGTTTCGTGGAGTCACAGATGAGTTCATGCTCTGTCTTATCTGCCCAACTCCTCTCAGCCCCTCTCCTTCACCCCGCACCTCTCTGAGATTTATAGTTCTATGGATCAATCCAAGAAAGTATTGTTTTTAGAAAGAAAACCATCAGTCATTAATATAAGATTCTGACCATGATACGACCCTATAAATTGAAACTCTATACAGCTGAGTGGCGTCCCGGGATCTGAGGCCACGAGATTTATCTACACTTTAAATCATTGCAAATGATCTCACTGCCATCAGAGATTATGAGCTATCAATATAAACATGTCCAGCACGCAAATCTTGTGTTTATTTCCAAGTGATAAAATGTGCATGAACAGTGTGGCTGAACTCCAAACATTGTGCGTTTTTTTTAAAAAACTTATTAGTCCGAACATTGCGTAGCACAACTCATTTAAAAAAAAAAAAAAAAAAGGTCCAAAAAAGTGGTTACAGATTTTTCTCTAATCAGAAAGGAGAGTTTTCTACTCATTTAAAAGCAGCGCAGAGCCAGCTGTTATCGAAATACGTCTCTTGTTTGGAGCATGATTTGGAACGAAAGTGAGAGTTATGTTAGTATTTGGGTGCCGATGTGCCTGAGAGCCTCTGCGTCATGTTTGACTTCTGATAAGCTGTTAGTATGACACAGACACCCAGAGACTCAGTTTACGCGCCGGAGTCGCCTCCAATACACATAAAACTGTCTTCAGCGTCCCATTGCGACTGTGCTGCTTTCTGTTAGCTCCAATAGACAAATTACTATCCAGTCTGCTAATGAATCACCGTGTGCAGCGCACAAGAAAAGCGTCGCTTATCACCCCATGATGAAGAGCAAATAGGCCATCATCGACTCCCATTACCGGGGGAGGAGGAGGGGTCGAGGCTGCTGCTGGTTTCGGGGGGCGCGCGCGTGAATCCTCACACCTGGATGGAAGTGGCTCCCTAAAGGCCACATAATGTGACACATGCATAAGAATAGCACCTTGCGCTCACACCTGTACCTGCGCTTTTGGCACAAAACCAATTCGATTTGACACTTTTTACGCGACGGTTGAGCGTAAAGGCACCGAGATTAGAGGCTCCTGCTGGTGACCAGTAGCCCGTTTGTGAACTGAGTAGGTCATAGAGGAGTTTAAATACAATACAGTGAGGGACAGAGTGTTGTTACTGGTTCTCAAAGTGGGATTTGGAGACTTTAATGGAAATAAACAGCAAAAATAAGGAGCCATACTGCAACAAACCACAGAATACAGTAAGCTTGGCAACGTCCTCATAATCATTACAATTTATTATTACTCTCCAAAATCCACAATCAATCACTCCTTTATTCCAAACATCTCAGGCGCATAATAAGCCTGACCCTTCCTGAACTCTCCATATAAATCACCCATGAGCAGCACTACAGTAATGTAAACTTGAACCGCAGAGGTTTGTTCTGGACCCCCAAGAGACCACTGTGAGGTCCTGGACTGTTACGCCATCGCTCCTTTTTTTCCTTTGTTGTTGTTGTTGTTGTTGTTTGATGGGAACATTTCCCAGATCTAAACAGGCCCTAATAAATCTCACTTGTTGTTGATGTTGTGAAGCTCCACACTGGGCTCTGTGAGATTTAAAAGATTTGAGGTTAAATAGCTTTTGGCACCTATATCCATGTTAGAGAGCCTACAAATTCAAGCAAGTCATAACAAATGGGATTTTAAGTAGAGCCGTCCAGGTAGGCTTCGAGAGGAGCCAAGAGAAACAGAGTGAGGTCTGGGCAGAGGGCTGCAGAAGGCCAGGACAAATTCGCCTTGAGGTATTTCAACTATTTTCACTTGTTTCTGTTAAGTCACTTAAGTCTCAGCTCCAAACACACTTGGAAAAATAAGAGCCGCCACCGAAGCAGACACTCACAAATTCCTTACTGTACATCATCTGGAGATCCACACTTTCTCTCCACAGGAGCGCTCACCTCGCTGGGCCTCGTGGGCGTCAGATGGACCAAGTGCAGCACTCGACAGAGCCGGCAGATTCTTCAGATCGTGTCACTGCTGCAGACAGTCAGAGCAGCATAGAGGACATAAGTCAGGACAAACAACCAAACCAGGACACCAGAGAGCATTTGGCACCAACCACCACTATGACCATAAAATCAACAAGAATGCAAGAGAAGTAGAACAAGTCCCACAACTGAGCTGAGAGCCAAATGTAGATCTAGTTAAGTCTCCACATGAGGAAGATTTGAAAACGTTAATGATAAATACAGTAAACACATGATCATGTTTTTGTTGGAACACCTGGGGGGCTCATTTCTTCACATCTGGTGATTTCTTTACCCTCTAGTTTGTCTATGAGTTGTGCTACAGTGCTTTTTCAAGTCCTCTGCCTCCTTCCATATTTTATTTCTATTTGTGGGAATCCCCCCACTTAAATCTACTCCCATGCACATGATTAAAAAGAGAAGACTTCAGCGGGTAACCATATTATTTTAGCAACTACCAAAAACAAACAGCAAAAAAAGCATTTGCAAAACTAATACTAATTAGGAGCATTTCTCTGTCTTTTACCAATCATATTTATGGGCCCACTTTGTCCCTGGAATTTCTGTTGAAAACAGCGCAATAAAAGTTTTTCTACATAATGAATCAGACGCGGGCTCGTTTCCATGTCTGTAGTGAATTGATAGGGGCGTCGATTTCCCTTTCCATCACCCACCCCCACTCCCACCCCTCACCCCCTCCCTCCGGCCGGTGGCTGCTTCAAGCTGTCAGGGAAGAGGGCTATAAAACAGAAAGAGGCTGCTGGTACTGAGGAAAGCCGCAGTTGGCTGCGTCCTGCCTTCGGAAAACTTGCGCCTGACTCAAACTCCGATGATTCACGACAGGAGGACTTGAAACCGGCGACGGCGGACGTTTGGATCTAACTTTGGACGCTTGTGTTTTCCGTCCCGGTGTGGGATCGCTGTGTGTCGGGGCTGTTTGGAGGATCTACTTTTTGGGATGCTGGCTCCCCGCGCGCTCCGCTGCTTGCTGTGCGCGCTGAGCTGCGCGTGGTGGCCGCACGCCGGAGCGGCCTCGCGGCTCAAGGCTCCCGCTCTGCCCATCCAGTCCGAGAGAGAACCGGTGCCGTCCAAAGGCCTGGCAGGTACCGCACACTGCTTCATTATTACATCCATGCTGAGCTACAGCCTGTCTGCTGGAGCTCAGAGCTGTTGTGTGAGGTTTGGTGCAGTTTGACTGAGAGGAGGCTGATAGGAGCAGCAGCAAAACTCTCCTCCACTTACTAGTTTTTATAAATGTGAGCAGTCAGGCTCGTGTTACTGTAAAGTCACTTTAATGACATGAAAGGAGCCAGTTGTTAATTCTCATTTCAACACAGCTTTCAGCTACAATCCGAGCCTCCAGACCCAGTTAACGCTGCTTTGGACTCATGAGGGCAGCAGCGAGCACTCGCTAAGAAACAGTATGAAAAGTTCAGATTTTGTTTAAATTAATGCTTTTAAAAAAATACAGTTACGCCGAATTGCAGTGAGGACGGTAATGTTAATATTACTAACAGTCAGCATATAATTTTTACGCGGTTATGCCTAAAAAAACACAAGAAGACTTTAAATTGTCAGATTTTCAAACGAAGCTTGGTTTGCTTTGCTGAATGCGCGTGCCCGCGGACAGGTTATGACCCGAGTTCAATGACCCCAAAACGTTTTCGAGCTATTTACACATAACTCTAAAAGTGACTTCTCGCACTGTAGTTTCACTCAGACCTTTTTTTATTTTATTTCTTATTTTTTTGTGGAGCTGCTCGTCAGCTCCAGGTTGCTTCATGTGTAAACTAGCGGCAAACATGTGAGTCATAACCGCAGCCGAATGCCTTTTGATTCATGTGTGAAAGCCCCTACGGTCAGAGCTCGTTGCGGTTTTTATAAGGTAACTACTCTGGAGTTCAGAAACGGTGGGAACTCCGCGTTAACCGCCGCTTTATAACGTGTAATTCAACGCTGGAAACTGTAATCAATCGACTTTCCATTACAAGCATTGGCTCCTCCGGGATGATTTATTTCTGCAGAGACACGAGTGGCAGCGGCTCACAGTTTGGCTGCTTTTAACTCGACTGGACTGCTTCAAGTATGTAGTCACTTTAATGAAAGAATAATGTGAACCAGGTTGGTAGCAGGGAGACTGAGGGGCAGACTGGGGAGCGCTAACATCCAGTTATACACCAAAAATAACCATCCTGCTGCTGCCACTCAGCGTGACTAACACTTAATTATGATTGCAGCGTGGTAATAATAACCCTAACAACTAGTTTTATCTCCTGTAACATCAATATACAGTCCAGTGCCTATATATTAGCGCGGGGATGTGTATTTTATAGCCCTGCTCCAGCTGACTGGGGTTAAAGTGAAACCGTGGCTTTAATGTGCTGACTTTCAGCTTTAGGAGAGTGTGAGGGTGTTCACAACCGCTTTGGGTAAATATTCAGGGAATTATAGGCCCTTTTTTGCCTTTGGGGATATTGTCAAAAACAGGGTTCCTCCTGTGCATCTGATGTAAACACAAAGTCAGCAGTGTAGCCTCAGTTTCACTTCAGATGTGAAGCTCTGCTGCAACAATGTGAGTATTCAGATTGAGAGTGAATCAGGACACCAGGATGGATGTGGAGATGTGGGGGGGGTTCTGTCTCAGGTGGCGATTTGCCCAAACCTGCTATGGACCCAGATGGCGACTGAAAGGAGGAGAGAGGAAAGAGGAGATGCGGGGGTAGGGATGAGAGAGGGGAGTGGGAGGATGGAGTCCACAGAACCAGACGAACAGTGCTGGATGAGTTAAGCAGGTACGAGCAGGCCCGCCAGGTACCGTGGTCCCACTGTGGCCTTGCTCCTGATTTTTAGTTAACAAGTTAACTTCATAAGTCCAAATAAAACTGTCAAATTATGTCCAGTATTCATATCGCGTAGCACTTCTAATACGTCTGTTAAATTTTAACAAGGTTTGGCCTCCGTTGTGTGTAATTCTGGGAATGTCTGATAATCCTTCTGTGGAAACTTGCCTGGTTCCCTCATGTCTGCTCATGGATCATTTAGAGGAGCCAGGATGCAAGGCTGAGTCCCAGAACTCATGAGGCGTCCAGGGAGTTTCGGTCGCCTTCAACATGCCTGGGCAGTGAGCTACGGAGGATTTATTTGTAGTTAAATATGAAAATTAGCGGTGGTCAAGTCTGTGTAGTTTGTCATCCTGCAGTGCACTCTGACACCCAATAAAAAGCCTTGGAGTTTCTCTTGCTCTTTAATACCAGCTCATATTTTAAACTGCCTCAAGTTAATTTTTCTTTAATTCTAGCATAGAATAAAATAATCGTATAATTACACTTTAGTTTTTAATTAAGGCCACATCTGGTTTGGAAACTGCCAAAGAGTTGTGATCATAGCCGCTCGGTGTTTGACCCTGAAGACAGCCACGTATAATCAACAGTGTTTGCGTTACAGGATGCTCGTTTGGAGGTCGATTTTATTCTCTGGAAGACACATGGCACCCAGACCTGGGGGAGCCCTTCGGTGTCATGCACTGTGTCCAGTGCTACTGCGAATCCGTAAGTCTTTCTACTCCGCTCACGTCACGTTCGCTCAGCAGCCAAATGTGGCCTCATGTGTCCGACTAATACGTCTGGTGTTTCTCTGGCAGCAAAAGAGCCGTCGTGGGAAGGTGTTTGGGAAGGTGAACTGCAAGAACATCAAGCAGGACTGTCCAGACCCGGACTGTGCTGATCCCATCCTGCTGCCGGGACACTGCTGTAAAACCTGTCCTAAAGGTAATCAACCAGGTTTCCCACATCTGTGTCTTTATTTTAAAACTTGTTGTCCAAAATGCAGTTTTCTTTACCCTGTTCAGGACTTTCATGTTCAGGTCTTTCAGGGTCCGTCGGGCCCCAAGACAGAATATGTGCCAAATATCTGCTGGTATTGATTAAAGACTTTTATACGATATTAAATACATTTTCTGATAAGTTGACGTATTTTTGGTTCCAAATGCAGGACAAATGTCCTTCGATTTATATTTAAAAACTCTTCTTCAAAAATAAAGAAACGATAGCTGTCACCTGAACCAAATGGCCTGAACAGGGTTCAATGCACAAGAAATAGTCAAAAAAAAACAAAGAAGCACAGCGTAGCTCATGAAACCTCGCGGGGAAAAGCAGAACTGAATCGCTCTTTGTTCTTTCCCTCCTTTTCTCGCATCACTGACTTTCTTCCCTTCTGTTTTTGTTGATTCTTGGTTTGATTCATACTTCTCCTCCCTTTCTTCTTCTTCTTCTCCTTCCTCCCCATCTTCTTCATTCCCCCGTCGTACTCCCACGTCTTTAGTTTTGTCTTTCCCCCCCCTGGGTCGACTAGATAGCCTTCAGAACAGCTGTTGGACACAATGAGCGAGTCAATTGATTTTCCATTCGGCCGCATCAAATGGACGTTTTCTCTGAGCGCCACCCGTCTATGTAGCCTCGTTCACGCGTAGCCACTTACCTTGTCTACACACTGCTGCGCACACAATTTCACCTTATTAGGGAGTTAGAGCTCCCCTGCACATGCTCACACACACACACACACACACACACACACACACACACACAGGGTGGGTCTTCATGCCGCTCTGTTATTCAGCAGATTGGCTGTTTTTCTATGCTGTGTGTCTGGTAATGGAATGGAAAGTAAAGGTAAAGCACTGTGGGGAAAGCACTATGCTGTATGTGTGTGTGTGTGTGTGTGTGTGTGTGTGTGTGTGTGTGTCAAGAATTGGACAGGCCTGTGACTGTGTGTGTGTGTGTGTGTGCGCTGTGGTCAAGTTTTAAGGAAAAGGTTGAGTGTGTTTGTCTTAGCTTTGGCACCCTTGCACCTAGTATGTTTGTGTAAGTGACGGAAAATGGTGTGTGTTTGCGTGTTTATGTGTGTGTGTGTGTGTGTGTGTGTGTGTAGGGGTGTGTGTGTGTGTGTGTGTGTGTAATGACTAGTGCACCTGAGGATACAGTATTGCTAAGTGGGGAGAAGTGAGAGTGACACTACCCAGAAGCCCTCGAGCGTGCCCAGTGGAGCAGAGGAATGAGGGAGGAATGATGAGATTTGAGATTTTTTTTTTTCGGACGCAAAGAAAGAAAGCAGACGGTCCAGCTGAGCTCCTCAGAAAGCAGCGCTCGGGTGACTAAGAGCCAGCGTGTGCTTTTCTTTCTCAACAACATGTCAGTGGAGCTGGATTTGGCTGAATGAGCGGCGCTGCACGTCTCGCTGTGCATGTTGTTTAGTGTGTGTGTGTGTGTGTGTGTGTGTGTGTGTGTGTGTGTGTGTGTGTGAGGGACTCATTACATCAGGAGCAGTTTGTGAGGAACAGCGGGTCATTGTTAGGATCGCACGCCAGCGTCACTCCCAATCCTCCTTAAGCTCATCAGCTGCAAAACTACCCTGGTTAGTTACCCCGAGAGGGGCAGAAAGAGGGAGAAATGAGAGAGGAGCTTTTAGCTTCCAGCACTGGACTGAAATCGGTGACTCTGTGTCGTTCTTTCTTCCCGTCTTTGGTCATTCCTCTGATTTTTTTTGCTCGTCTTGGTCAGCCTCAGTTTGCCTGATCACAAATCCATCCGTCCATTATTTATCATTCAGTCCCACAAACTTCAGGCTCTCACAGCACAACAGCCAGTGCTTGAGTTTCCATCGTGCACCAGACTTTTCAGATTATAGCAGAATGTGTTTTGAAATATTCAGGTTCATGTGTTTTGCATTACCAGGTGCTGACAAAGTGTCAAAGGCAGATACTAAAGTCTTTTTTTAGTCATAATAACTGTTATTGCTGCAGGGTTCCTTCCAGATGACAATAATGAAACAGATCAATCAGAACATGTGACGGCCAGCGTCAGTGTACGCTCACTGTGTACTGAGTATTAACATTTCTGGAGTCATAGTCATTTTAAAGCAACCTGCAGGTGTTCAGCAGGTATCTCAACTTCTTTAACTCTTTTTTTCTTTTGCAGGTTCAGGTGACAAAAAACAGACCGACTCTGTGCTCGACAGCTTCGAGTATTTCCACGAGAAGGGCAAAGAGAAGGAGGACGACCTGCACAAGTCTTACAACGACCGATCCTACCTGAGCTCTGACGACGTGGGCCCTGGGGAGAGCCGGACCGGTAAGTTCTGACCACCCAGAGACAGAGCCACGTAATGCGGAGCTTGTTAGACGTAAATATGACCACGAGAGTAAAGTATTCAGGGCTCGTGAAGCTTCACACTCATGCCTCTTCCATGCACAGGTTAACAAGAACACTCGGCCTTTTCTCTCCTCCTGCAGACTTTGTAGCGGTGCTGACAGGAGTGACGGGCTCGTGGCTGCCCAGCCCGAGCGGGGTTGCCAGAGTTCGCTTTGTTCTGACCAAAAACAGCCTCGCCTTCTCCATCACATACCAAAGGTAGAACACTCAGAGTATCACACCCAGAATCTACTTTTTATTTCTATTTTTTGTAGCTGTGCTCTGTGAAGGTGTCACTCTTCTTTCTTTGTGATCAGCTGCAGTAACATCAGTGCTTATGCTAACGCTTCCAGCTCATCTCCTGTTTATCCCAAACAAACTTGGGAGTGTTTAGAGATTTTTCTGTTGTGTAACCATTATTTAGTCGTGACAATCAGCAGAGTGGGAGAAAAAAAAATGTTATGACTATAAAATACAGTGGAAAATATTCAATATTTGTCCCTTTTTTAAATTCTTGCATCTCCCCCTCACTTTGCAGGATGGGTCGTCCCAGTAAAATCGTCTTCCTGGACTCAGATGGGACCAATGCGTTTGAGTACAGAGTCCCCAAGGGCCAGTCAGACATGGTAAGACACTAGAAGAACAGAAAATCACCTCCTCTTGCTTCCGTTTGAATTGTTTTGGTTACATGTGTGTGTTTCCTGAGAGAGAAATTAAGTACCAGCATGATGAATGCTCTCAGCCCATGACTCTGTGCTCAAACTCTGACTTCTTCTCCCATAACTCACTCTGCAATAATAAACGGTAAACACACACACACACACACACACACACACACACACACACACACACACACACACACACACACACACACTGACACTTCCTCTCCGGTTCCAAACATCTCAGTCAGTGCAGTCACTCACTCACGGACACCAAACACCACCATCAGGTTGGAGGTGTTTAATAAAAGCCTAATGTTATCCAGATAAATCAGTAAACCGATATGCTGGTGTAACAGTAGTGACCACGCATACGTGTACACACACTCCCTCAGGCCTGACACTATCACTACACACCACATCCTGCCAAAACACACACAGCTCCATGTTCTATTTCAGACGTGAACTCAGCAAGGAAGGCAGGAGCCCCCCGAATACGAGTCCTAGAAATTGGCCTGTTGTTATTTTTTAGATAAATGTCAGCGTCAAGCACCAGAGGACCTTAGAGAAAACACTCTGGCACAAAAAAATGAAGAAGGAGGAGGTTTGCTGGAGCAAAACTTTTGCAAAGAGAGAATTTTTCACATGTTACATCACTGCTTAGCAGGGGGACAGAGAGTATCGCTAATTAAAACGGAGATTACCCCTGAACTCTGAGTTATGAGGTGCCGGCACTCTGCCACATTTCTTCCCTCCGCTCTCAGCGAGAAGCTGTGGTTTTATGTTGAAGCTTTGCAGCCTGGGGTTGAGAGTACAATCACATAGTTTGATGTGTTTAGCAGATGTGCATGTGTTGTCTGTGTCTGTCTGGATGTGTGGTTGTCTGTTTGCCTAAATGTGCTTTCATGAGAGCAAGTCATACAAAACGCGACTGATATTCTGGGTTTCATGTTCATGTACGATTTCATCTTTACTGCCGTATCACAGCAGCGTACCTATTCATCTGTGTGTGTGTGTGTGTAGATCTGTGGCGTGTGGAAGAACATGGCTAAGCCTCTCCTGCGACAGCTGCAGTCTGAGCAGATGAGGATCAGCATGACCACATCGAGCAGCAGACGAGAAGAAGTGGAGGGAAAGATCATCAAACACAGGGCGCTGTTTGCTGGTGTGTAGATATGATCTGTGTGTTCTCGTGGCTCGTTTTTGATAATGTTGCTGTAGACAAGTGCGTGCCTTTGTCTTTGCGCTTTAGTACACAGTAAACTCACTGTTTACAAAGCAGCGGGACTGTATATCTTCTCATGTAAGCTTTGTGTGGATTAATGTGTGGGCTTTGTGTACAGTATATGTAAGAGGATGCAAATGCTAACGTGCATGTGTCTTGTGCACAGAGACATTCAGTTCAATGCTGACGTCAGAGGAGGAGAACTCAGGCATGGGAGGCATCGCCATGCTGACCCTGAGTGACACTGAGAACAACCTCCACTTCATCCTCATCCTGCAAGGCCTCATCAAGCACAAAGGCAAAGGTGAGAGGGGAGGGCCGAGAAAACAAACAGAGAGCAACGCTAACGGTGTATGGGAAGGCAGCAAATGAAGGTTTAAGTTCACTCAGTTAATCATTCCTGGAAGAATAAAAGTTCAACAAAAGCTCTGTCATTTTCTGGGAACCAGTTTCTACACATCCTCCTGCTTCAAAGAGGAAACCTCCCCAAATTAGAGAACATCAAGGAGTGACCTCAAGAAAATTGTCTCTTTTTCCTCAGATCCCCTCTTGGTGCCCATCCGAGTCCAACTGGTGTACCGCCAACACATCCTGAGAGAGATCCGAGCCAACATCACCTCTCATGTGAGTAACAGCGCACATTAACCCAAAACCAAAACCAGCCCCAAACCTGCCGACGGGCCTGAGAAGCATCTTATGTTTTTATAATCCCCAAAATTGCACCATTTATCATAGAGAGGCTGCAAAAATGCACATTCCGACGCCTCTTGAGCTAATCGTGTGTGGTGTGCAGCTCTGTTGGGAAACTTGACTGAATCTAAGCTTGAAGTTATGATATTTCATCAAAACCGCTTCATTCTTTGTGTCTCGTTTAAAAAATTAACAAAAAAATGAGTTGCTGGCCCTAAACAGATCCCATGAAATTCTACATTTATTGAACAAATACACATTAAACTTTCTTTTTGTATGATTTATGGCGTCATAACCTGCACCAAAACTAGCCGTGGCGGTTTTGCTTCCACGGAGGTGCAAGACTTTAGATTGCAGTGAAAATGGACCCACAGAACCTCGGATCTGTTTGGGGTTCAGAGAGTCAACAAAATAGACATTTTTAGTATTTCTGGATATTGTTTGGGAAAAAAACAACATTACCACCGAGTGCTATAAGCAGGAGGTTTTAGTGTCGTCTGGGTCGGAGTTAAGGGGGTGACTGGAGGAGGAGCCCAGTTGTTTTCAGTTGGAAACACATGACACAGCAACACACTCCTGCACCCCCTGGTTGCAGACGGATGTGGTTTTGTCGCCACATCCTACCAATGTCGCCGCCGCCGCCGCCGCTCTGATCACAGCTAACTACCCTGAGACATGACAAGAAAAATGGATGGAGAGAGGAAGAGTGAGGAGACAACAAAAGAGGAGAGAAAGTGCGAGAGCGAGGCTTTCGCAGGAGGCAGATGTGAGCGAGGGATGAGACGCAGAGCAACGAGGGGAGAAGAGGATGCACTGCGTACACACTCCTCACACATGTCAGTGGTTAGTGGTCTGTGGGCTGAGATGGATGGAGGGAGGAAGGAGGGAGGAGGAGGAGGAGGAGGAGTGATGAAAGGCGGGTCTGGTTTTAATTCTGCCAGGAATTGCGTGAAGGCCCGATGCGCCTCTTTCGAGCCTAGCGGTGAGCGAGATCGTCCGTGAAAAAGTATGCGCCAAGTTTGAGCTGCAACGCGGCTCGTCAGGCTGCCCTCGAGCCGCGTGTTGAAACCCAATCTGCTGACTCACTGTAAGTAAAAAGACGCGTATAAACAACAGCGTGTATAATTTCATTGTTGTGCTCTAAATACGCAGCTAGACGAGCAGCGCGTCCCCGGTGCAGTACATCCCTCTGTGCTTCCCTTCCTTCTCATTATTCTGTCCATTCATTTTCCCAAATTAAAGTCACCTTCCTTCTGTCCAGCCCCCGCTCTGCTCTGGCTCCTCGCTCTGTGGATTTATGGTACATGTATATTTATATTGAACGAAGGCCCCGAAGTCATAAAAGTAGCATTTCTTCAACACGCTCGTACATCTGTCCTATTAATCCAGCATTTCTCAGCGTCTTTCTGGAGTCCAGTCGGCCTGCCTGCTCGAAATTAAACCTCGCTCAGTATGAAACGTGTTAAGGCAATGCGACCCATGTTTTTTGCCGCGGGTCTGTGTAGCCGAACTGTTTACGTCCCTTAATGGTTTCTGATTTTGTGACTGCT
Organism: Stegastes partitus; assembly: GCF_000690725.1. Taxonomy (NCBI): domain Eukaryota; kingdom Metazoa; phylum Chordata; class Actinopteri; family Pomacentridae; genus Stegastes; species Stegastes partitus. The sequence goes on along the minus strand of NW_007578104.1, from coordinate 294,126 downwards.
GTATTTATTTTACGCTGAGGACATTTCACTGTCCTGGGATCTGTTTTGCTGGCTGTGTGCTCAGCTCATCCTTTGGTTAGTATAAACTGTAGGAAAATGCTCCTCTCAGTTGGACTCTACTCACCAGCCTGTGTTTCATCTAAATAAGTTGGGATTTGGTTACTCCGGTAACATGTCAGTGTTGTACCAACATCATGTCAACGGGATCTAAACGGTGTCATGTGACGTTCTCAGCGCTGGTATTGAAAACGTTCTTGTTTACAGTGGGGTATGGTTTTATATTTATCCATGTGCTGACCCACACATATTGTCTCGGTCTTGTTCTAACTGTTTCAATCTGTGCAGGATCCAGACTTTGCCGAGGTGCTGACAGACCTGAACAGCCGCGAACTGTTCTGGTTATCTCGAGGTCAGCTGGAAATCACTGTGGCAACGGAGGGTCCGGATCCCAGACAGATCTCTGGCTTCATCACCGGCAGAAAGTCCTGTGACAGTAAGTGCTCCTGCAATCACGCTGGTGAAATAAAAATGTTCTTCCACAGGCGACTCGGAGGCAACAAACACCGAGGCGGCTGAGAATGTGTTTTGTGTCGTAGCTGGTTTGCGCTCGTCCATCTGTGACTGTTTTTGTCGTTCTCTTCTATAAATACTCTTTCTTTCTGTCTCCATTCTTTCAAGTCTTATCGCTGGGGGAAAACCATGTTTATAGACCTTCTGTTTGACTTGGTGGCCCACCAACACTGTGTATGCATGTGTGTGTGTTTGTGTGTGAGAGACAGAAAGAGGTTTGAGGAATGCTGTGGACAGCCCGCTCGTCTGAAACGGTTAAAGCGTGCACACATGGGCTTTCCACAGGACGCATAGCTGAACACGAGCGTTCGACGTCAATGCCGCCGGCGCTTTGAGAGTTACTCACACACGCGCAAGAATATTAATGCAAATATGCGTAAAGATGCTTGTTTTTAAAATGTTTACACGCTCTCTCTCTCTCTCTCTCACGCTGGCGCTGCCAAGGTCACAGTCTGCTGGACCTGACTCTCCATGCCGGTGTTCCAGTGCTGTGATTAACAGCTTGACGTTATGTGTGAAGAATTCAAACCCAACACACTCCTTTCCCCTTTTCTTTCCTCCTCCTCCTCCTCCTCCTCCTCCTCTGAGTCTCTCCCTTCAGGTCTCGATCCCATCACCGGCTGTCCTCTTTGTGCAGCTTTAGCGTCACTCCTCCGTTCTGGCTTTTTCTCCGTGTCATTTCTCTGATTTTTTTCTGAACAATTTAGTCATCTTTCTCTGTTACTCATTCTCTCCTGTCCTCTCAGCTCAATCTTTTTAAGCCTGCTGCATTCAGCAAGGGTTACCTCATGCTAAGGCTTAACCTTGGGTGGGTTGTTGTGTGTGTGTGTGTGTGTGTGTGTGTGTGTGTGCAGCTATATGTATGTTTTCGGGCCAAGGTCTCACACACAATTACACGAGCGGACACGCCTCCTGATTAGTGGTTCAATTGAATCTGTCTCCTCAATGCCTCCTTCCTTTTGAAGGGATGACATTATGGGATGTGGTTTCGATGTATGTGCGGCTACACAGCATGAGGGAATGTAACGTGCCCCTTTCCTCTCCCCTCCGTCAACGCAGCAGAAAATCCGAACATGACAGAAATCATTGCCTCATCTCGCATGCTGTCAGGCTGCACTATGGTTTAAGGGGGGGAGGTCCAGAGGGAGAGGTGATGGTTTTAGATAAGTAATGTGAGCAGGAAAGTGGATTTTTGATATGAATCTGTGTTTGTTTGGCTCAGCTATCCAGAGCGTGATGTCCAGCGGCGACGCGTTGACTCCGGGGAAGACGGGAGGCGTGGGATCGGCTGTGTTCAGCCTCCACGATAACGGAACGCTGGACTACCAGGTAGGATCTGGTCCTGCTCACAGGAGATTAGTTTTACCTGATGTCCTATTTTTATTTTCCACCAAGCATTTATTGAGAGCAGCAGAGGTTCAGCTTATGTTGCTGTTGAGACGTGTTTTGGGTCACACCTGGTCAGGTTGATGATAAAGACATCCATCCATCCATCCATCCATCCATCCATCATCTCTACACCTTAATCCTCACCAGGGTCATGGGGGGCTGGAGTCTATCCCAGCTGACTCAGGGTGAAGGCAGGTTCACCTGGACAGGTAACCAGTCTATCACAGGGCTACACTTAGAGACAGACAACCAAGCACACTCACATTCACACCTACGGACAATTTACAATCACCAATTAACCTCAGCATGTTTCTGGACTGTGGGAGGAAGCCGGAGAACCCGGAGAGAACCCACGCTGCACGGGGAGAACATGGAGACTCCACGCAGAGTTCATTTGCAAAAACAGAAAATTCCATTTTTGTAGATTTTCAGAAAACTTATTTTCTTGTTGTTTGCTTGAGATAATATGAATCAGACTGAAGCTGAGTGGATCTGACTCAGTAGAAAAGACGAGTAGAGATAACTGAAGTTTGGTTGGTGTTGTCTCAGGTAGACGATGGAACAGTGGGTCGTCTGAAGGTTTGTGAACAAGGAGGTATGACGGGAAATCCTTAAAATAGCCGTGCTTCCATGATGTATGTTTACTCCCAATTTGAAGTGAGGCATTAGAATAAGGTGATAAAAACAGCACAGTTTGACAAAAACAAGTTAATGTGCTTCATGGAAAAACTATTTTCCAACAAGTTCAGATGTAGTGAGCATTTAACTGATTGGCTGGTTCTGGTTCTTCTGTCTTCACCTCTGGACAGCACCAAACATGTCCAGTGTAATCATTCTATAATCTCCTGACTGAAAACAAGGCTTCCCTTCATTTTTCTTTTTAGGTCGCCAAGGTTTTGTCTCTATTTTCTCGTTCTGTGAGGGTTTTTTTTAGCGGTTGACAAACAACTGGTTCTGCTTTCAGCTCCTTCGGCTGCACTGCGCTCATCTCACGACACCACAGAGAAAACTTTATTTGTTCCAAAGCAACTCTGGAAACAAGCCTAATTCACTCTGCTGGTTTTTAAAGCAACATTTCAAAAAGTTTCCTTTAGATTATGGCTCATGCTGCTGTGTTTTCTAGATGATCCTCTTTAAAAAATGTGATTAAAATGATCAGACAATGTGAAGCCAGGCCACAGCACGTTAAACTCATTAATGGTGCACGTTCCCATTTCTGCTGCTGTCAGACCAAACTGGTCCAGAATCAGACTGAACCACAACAAACCAGTGAATGGAGATAATATTCAGAGCTTATTTTAAGACGTTCTGTACAAAAACTAACCTTTTATTAGTCGTCTGCCATCACCTATAGATGTTCAGTTATCTAGTTAACCCTCTGGACCATTCAGTCCTTCTGCTGAGGCCTCAACACTCTTAACATAGATATACAGCATGTGTGTGTAAATTCAGAACAACATGTGACGTTTGAATATGTGTGCTCAACAAATCAACAAAACAAATGATAATAGTAATAATAAAAGTTTATTACTTACACATTACTAACATCTGGGGGTTTTTTGTGTTAGTTTTTTTTTATAACTGCAAAAAATGAAAAACAGACAGAAACATTTAAATCTAAATTTAAAGTCCATATTACACACAAAAAAATACTATTTTTGTCAGAGCTATAAATACTCCATTTGTTGTGTTTTTTCACCTGCTGCCAAGTTAGAAGCAAAATAGGAAAATGTCTTCATGACGCACAGTAAACTCCAGACAGCTGTCTTGCCACCTTATGTGCTCTCTGAAGGTTGATTCTGTGCTGCAGTAGATTTCTAAATGCTCAGAACACAGCAAAGATCTCTTTCTGTAGCTCAGTGATGCGTAAAGATCAGCAATACGGCGTTCTGCAAAGGTACAGTCCTCCTCTAATCTGTTCATCCCCTTACATTAAAGAAAAGGCAAAACTCACAACAGTCACTCAAATAACTAGAAACTGGAAAAAGTAATAATAAATACAAATTTGATAAATTATAATTTAGTGAAATAAGACGTTGCTTTTGAATTGTGGTCGAAAAGAATAATTAAAAAAAATAATAAACTGTCCCAGACCAATGAGAGGCCTTTGCTGATGAGCAGTGGTCCAGAACACCTGTCAACAGGTGCACAAGTCTGACTGAGAGTTACAGGAAACACCTGATGGCAGTGATTGGCTCAGAGGGTTGTTCAGCTTAATGTTAGTTCACGGGTCCCATTGTGCTGTTTTTTTTGTTTGTTGTTGTTTGTTTGTTTTTTAAAATATTTCTGTTGAACCACAATTCAAAAGCAACGTCATGATTTTCATTAATTTTTTATTTATTATTACTTCTGTCAGTTCCATCTTATTCCAGCTGTTTGTTTGCCTCTTTACTGGGAGGCTGTGAACACATGTGAGGACGACTGCAGCTGATGCTCAGTTCACTACCTAAGCTCAAGAGTCGTCTTGTCTGCCAGCAGCGTCATTTACCGTAATAGTGAAGAACTGTTTGTTCAGTAGGCCGTGAAATGGAGGATAAAACATCAAATTATCTGTTTAATTATTTTGGATTTCAGTGATATACTGCTAAGCCCCTGGATGGGATATATGAACATGAATCGGCTCATTGTGCCGCCTGAAATGCACACGGCAGGACAGTTTCTAAAGCAAGTCGCTACAGGCATCTGTCACAGAGCTAATAATATAAGTATGAAGAGAGAGTGCTGTTGCAATCATGGATGACTGATGCAGCCCCAGAGAGTTAAATAAATCTTATAATTGCTGTGTGACTTAGTCAGATTCATAATAAATCACAGTGGAACAATGGTACGTACACGTTGTCTGCACGCTTTAAAGCAACACGAAGCAAGAAACCCATCAGTAGGAGGACTCTAACCACTTCTGCCTCCTCCAGGTTCAGGTCGCAGGTCTCTCCAGCGATGTCGTCGGCCTCACCATCGAGCTGAAGCCTCGGCGGCGAAACAAGCGCTCCGTCCTCTACGACCTGACGCCAGAATACAGCAAGAGCACAGGGCAGGCGGTGGGCAGCTGGAGCCGCCTGGAGGCCCGACACATCCACATGCTGCTGCAGAACGAACTCTTCATCAATGTGGCCACGGCGCACAGCCAGGAGGGGGAGCTGAGGGGGCAGATCAAGGCCCTAATGTACAGTGGGCTGGACGCACCCAGACATGGTAGGCATCGATGGAGGGAGGTCACAGAATATATCAAAATACACCAAACTGCTTGTGTAGGGATCAATCCGTCTCATTCCACTTCCTCCAGAGCTGCCCACGCCTCTCGCCGGCCACTTCGTGTCACCGCCTGTCAGAACCGGAGCCTCTGGCCACGCCTGGGTGTCGGTGGACAAACAGTGTCACCTGCATTACGAGATCGTTGTCGCAGGCCTCAGCAAGAGCGATGACCTCACGGTTAACGCCCACCTCCACGGCCTGGCCGAGATCGGAGAGCTGGACGACAGCAGCACCCCGCACAAGAGGCTGCTGACCGGCTTCTACGGCTCACAGGTACACCGCAGATACAAGATGTCCACACTCAGTCAGTCAGTCAGTCAATCAATCAATCAATCAATCAATCAATCGACCTAGTGCCATGCCGTTCAGCGTAGGCGGTCATTTCTCTCCATCCAGTCCGATCTTTTGCTTTGTGAACTGTGACGTCTATCGTTGTCATTCTGTCTGCCTCGTCCTCTCCTCCATTCATTTCTCCAGTTGTGATGACATCTTCCAGGGTCTCTCTCCTGATGATGTGTCCAAAAACCGTTGTTTGCTGTTTCCTAGTTTAGTTCAATATAATTAGAGTTTAGTAATTTAAAAACATCTCCATTGCTTATGTGTCCATATTCGTAGCATGCGTCTGTAAAACCAGGTCTCTGCTGCAGAGATTTTATCATTTAAGTTCCCAGATTCACATCAGACCTGGTGGACTGAACCAGCTGGGGGCTCTCATACGGATGCTAGCTGCTATTTTCTTATTTGTCTTATTGCTTCTCCTTCAGGCTCAGGGGGTGCTGAAGGACATCAGTGCTGAATTACTGCAACACCTGGACCAGGGAACAGCTTTCATCCAGGTCAGCACCAAGATGAACCCTCGAGGAGAAATACGAGGACGGGTAAGCAACGAAAACACTTCTGGGTTCTGCTTTTAGAAACATCTACAGATCTTTATAATATGTGCCAGAACTAAACGGATATATTGTAGGGATTCAAACAGAGTAAAGTGGGTTCACCTGGCTGAGAGAGCTCAGAGTTAGAAAATGATGAATCTGAGTAGCATCACTGCAAAATAATAGTAAACAGAATCTGAAGCCCAGATGTATGTCCACTGAGAAAAGGCTGAAGCATGACAGTGACTCTCCTGATGTCTTGACAACCACACAGTTAAATACTAAGACGCAGGGAAGCTGGCTGCCTGCCTGAAAACTGGCCTCTAAACATCCAGGCTATAAAGATAATTAGACAATTCACTCCTTAAATTGTTGAAAATTGCAGAAATTATCCGTGTTTGGATAGATTTTTGGCTGTCAACACAAGAATTACAGAAATCTGAGATGTCAGGGCCAGATTTATTTCTTCTAGTCGGTAATTACATCAGAGACAGAAACGAGTCCTCGGGGCTTCTTTTTACCGTCCGAGTGTTTACGTGTCGGTGTGATTGTTCATTTAGCGCTCGCTAGCCCACACAAACACACATTTTCACTGGCAGGTGTTGTCTGCCTGGAGAGACTCTAATGAAAAGTGGATTTTATGAGGGTTCAGAGACACACAAACGCAGACCGCAGTCGCCCACAGACGTAGCTGCAGCGCTGCAGGTGTAGCGCTTGATGAGTTCTCGCGGACTGCCAGGTACTAACGGGGAACGCGATGACACACTTACACGCTCACAACAGGAGGATCAAGCTGCTTTAATAGAAAACAGGTCCAGCACATAAACAGCCATCTGCTCGGGTGCACAGAAACCCTCCGTTTAGGAGCACTTAACGAGTCGACTCGACACCAGTCTCCAGTTAGGTGCGGCCAACAAATCTCCTATGTCCTAACCTTCTCCTTTCTCTTGTCTCTGCCCATTTTTCACTTCGTCCTTTTATCACGACACGTTTCATCCACCCTCTCATACCTTCCACCCCCATCTATCACTTTCCCGTCTTTCCCCACACATTTCCTCCCTCCAGGTCCATGTGCCGAACAACTGTGAGCTGGGAACCAAGGCGGACACGGAGGAGGTCGAGTTTGATGATGTTTTTCTAAAGGACCCCGAGGAGCTGAAGAAAGACCCCCACACCTGCTTCTTTGAGAACCAGCACCACGCTCACGGCTCCCGCTGGACGCCCAACTACGACAAGTGTTTCTCCTGCAGCTGCCAGGTACGAAGAACAAACACAGAGGCAGGAGTGAAACGGGCCTGCTGATGGTTTCATTAACGTGGCTGCTTGTTCTGCGCTGGAGTGTTAAAGCATTTAAAGAGAAGCTGGAAAACACATTTATCTGAGTCCATGTGAAGGCTGTTGTAGAACTAATAAAACTTTTTGGTGTGTTTTTGTTCTGCAGAAGCGGACGGTGATCTGTGATCCAGTCATCTGTCCAGCGTTGACCTGCTCCAGAACCATTCAGCCCGATGACAAGTGCTGCCCAGTTTGTGATGGTAAGACAGAGATTTGCTTCTATGTATGTTTAATATCAGGTTTATACTGGATCCAGTGATCTGAGTCTCTGGTTTGTTTTGGGTAAAGTCCCACAGTGATCATAAAGCCTGAAGCTAATTCTGTTTGTGTGCATCCTGAACAGACAGACGGGATCCCAAGGACATGAAAGCTCCAGAGAGGGTGGAGGAGCATCCTGAAGGTAGCTCTGATTCAGCTTCTTTTTCTCCTGTTTTAACTGATTGTCTTTCTGCATGTCTCCGTGCTGGAGTTGATCCACTACCTTTGAGGAGTGTGCACACAGGGAGAAGTTCGCCGTGGATCATTCAGGGGTTTTCTCACCGACTGTCATCACTAACCTTCTTCTCTCGTCGGCGTCTTTCTCAGGTTGTTACTTTGAAGGAGACCAGAAGATGCACGCCCCAGGAACCACATGGCATCCCTTTGTTCCTCCCTTTGGCTATATTAAATGTGCTGTCTGCACTTGCAAGGTAAATATACATCAATAAACCCACTCACATCTGGCTGGATTTACTTTCCAAAGGCTCTTAATGGATCATTTCGTTTGTATTAGACTCCAAAGCAGCTGAGCCGTAAATACATTTCTCATCAGTTCTTTTTTTGGGGGAATGTTCAAACTATTTATGTGGAAAAAGCAACGAGGTAGCTACGCTTTGCGCTGGAAAGAAGAAGAGCTGCTGCTGACCTGCTGGTAATGCTGTGCTGTGTCCACAGGGGTCCACGGGGGAGGTTCACTGTGAGAAGGTGACGTGTCCAGCGTTGACCTGCAGTCAGCCGGTGAGGCGCAATCCGTCCGACTGCTGCAAGGAGTGTCCGGAGGAGGACAGGACCCCGGCTGGAGTGGAGCACGGCGACATGATGCAAGCAGATGGCCCGAGACACTGCAAATTTGGAAAGAACTATTACCAGAACAGTGACAGCTGGCATCCCTGGGTGCCGCTGGTGGGCGAGATGAAGTGCATCAACTGCTGGTGTGATGTAAGTGATGCCAAGAAACACGACCCAATGAGCCAAGTCGGTTCTGTTACACACAGGCAAAGTTGTTGTTCCACTAAGATGAAGTAGTTTTACTACGACAAGGATATTTTACAATAAGTTGAATTAAAGACGTTAATAATAGTTCAAAGTAAATTCTCTCAGTAAGACAGAAAACAAGTGGTTTTAATCCAGTTAAGCTCCAAAAATACTCTGATCACTATTTTATCATCAGCAATGGGCCAAATAACTGTTCTGTAGGACTGCAACGTGGACCGGTTGGTCAGCTGGCCATCCGTCATTTATGTCAGTGGTTCTCAAACTGGGGGTCCAGACCCCCATGGGGGTCCCAAGATAATTCAGGGGGTCGCCAGATCATTGTAAAAAAAAATAAAAAAATAAGCCTACATTCATCAAATAAATGTGTATCAGGGCTGTCAGAGTTAAAAGTGTAAACTTCTTCCCACTCCTTTTTAAACTATTATAATTTGATTATGCAACGTTATTATTCTTTTTTTTGCTGTTTTTAAAATAATTTTCTTTTGTTTTTATAATTTTTTTCCTCTTTCTTTGGTTTGAAATAAATTCAATTCATTCATTCAAAGCAAAATGAACGTGTTCATGTACAGAGATCAATCTGTGGAATTAATCTTTAACTCATTAATGCACAAACAACACAGTTATGACTTATGATGTATTAATTATTAATGATTCTAACTGGGGGTCACGAACACAAACTGATGTTATCTTGGGAGTCGTGGCTCAAACAGTTTGAGAACCTCTGATTTATGTCGCTGCCAAATGGAGAAAAGCGGTACGTCGACAGCCCAGTATTTTTGGTAGAACCCGTTGGACCCGGTCCAAGCTGACGGACGGCGCTGGGTCTGACTTATTTAACGGTTCCTCTGAGTCAGCTCCACACTGACTCCATGTCACAGAACGTTGAGCGTGAACTTTGCAGAACTGGAGGACTGATTGTCAGGGCTGATATTCCTCAACAGTTCTGGTGCTGTGATCACCAGGTGGGTTTTTATCTACACAAATCATCTGAATACGTGCAGCTGATCGGCTCCGAGTCAGCATAAAATAATCAGCCTCAGTGGATTTAACTTGCTGCAAATGCTGACTTTACATGTTTATTTAGAAATAAATTTCGACGGCTACGGCTCACAGGTGGTGCGTTGAGTTCATCCACAGATGACATTCAGGTTTTTTCTCTGTGACCAATGGAAGCTCGCTGTGATTTCAGCTGAACGAGATTTTCTTTGGTTCACTTCAGTCCTTGTCATAAGAAGCGGGTCACTTCAATAACAAACAGTGAGTCCACAGTCACTTGGTTCTGCTTTTTGCTTCAGTGCTGTGGAGCCTTTCAGTGACTTCCTGCTCATTGTTTTGGATTTAGTTTTTTGGTGGGGGTTCTCATAAACCCACTACCGACCCAGTACATCTGACAGAACACAATGGTTTAGCTCAACAGCCACATACGTTTCCTTAGGAGGTGGTGGAGACCAAACGAAAGCAACAAGGAGAGTGAGTTTTTTATTATGAATGAATAGAAAGCCCCGTCCCAAATGCCGTGTTTTACCAGCTAGCGTGGTCGTTGTGTTGTTTAACTTATCAACAGGAGCGTATGACTTCCAGCGTTCCTGGTCGGCTGCTTTCCAACCACACTCGTGGCCTTGTAATCGTTCCCACTTCTTCTTGACATTTTGTCTTCCGTTAACTGGCACGGTGAACCGAAGCGTGTTGAGCTGACAGAGCAGTTGGCTGTTAGCCTACGTTTCTAGCACACGTTGATGGCCAGTGTTGTGTGTGCTGGTATAATATGATGAACATGGATCTCCACCTGTACCTGTTTGCAGTCACCATAACCATCTCCCTCCTTTTCTCCTCCACAGCACGGCGTGACCAAGTGTCAGAGGAAGCAATGTCCAGTACTGACCTGCTCCAACATCACCCGCACAGATGGCTCGTGCTGCCCCGAATGTGTTGGTGAGCAATGAACTGACAGATCTGGACGCTCCACGAGGCGCCGTCCACCTCTGATACGAGACAGATTCCTCTTTAAATGATCGACGCTCTGCACAAATCTGCAGAGATCTCGTCAATGCAGCCACTCAGAATGTTGCCTTTGGTTGCTGCTAATGCGGTTAACAGTTCTGGCTTTGACTGGAGAGTTTTCCTGGCTGCTGATGATTCAAATGCTCCTTCAGAGTATTTTTTCCACCCTGACATGAAAAAGGTTTTATTTGAAGCTGTGAAACGCTGGCACAATGTTAATATCAAACCATAGCAGCGAAACCTCAACACTTGGGTCCTAAATAGATGTTTTCCTGTTCCCAGCAGACGACAGAGACGACGATGACCTGTTGATGAAGGCTCCGGACAAAAGACGAACCTGGAGACACTGATGCACTGGGACGCGCCCCAACACCCATCTCTAGCTATTCCATCCCCCTCTCCTTCCTCTCAGATGGACCCAAACCCAGAGCTGGGTTCTTCCCTCCTCACCTGACACCCACCCTGTCATCAGCTTCAGGATTGTAGCGAGGAGAGAGGAGCAAAGACGGCAGGACAGACGAAAACGGATATAAAAGACTAACGAAGCTCCGGAGAGGACCAGCCAGACTTTACCCACCTGCTGCCTTCTGCTTCCTGCCTTCAGTGTTTGCTGGATTTTTCTTGTCGCTCAGTTTTCCAAAGCAGGGACTCACGGTGTGGCTGCGGCACAGCTGTTCAACGGGACTCTTCTGAAAACCAGCTGGATTCGGTCAGATTGTGCGAGTTTCATCGACAGGGCTTCTTTGTGAAGCGCAGCCATACTGTAGCGACTGCAGCTCTCGCCGCTCTCGCTGGACACAGTGAGCAAAGTGAATGTGTGTGAGTGCAAGTGTGTGTTTCTCTTTTGTTTTTGTTTTTTAGATACGACTAATCAGCAGCACAGACAGTAACGTGGCGAGGCGAGGTTCAATAACTGTTAAAAAAAAATGTTTAAAAACAGATAGAAGCTGTAAAGAGCTGCTGCTGCTGCTGCTGCTGCTGCTGCTGCTGCTTGTCTCTTCAGCCAGTCTGCAGCTTCATGTGCTGTAAGAATATATTTCCACTCAGTATCACTCGTGTAGGTGTCGGGACCGAGCCCGGTTTGATCCCTCTGCTTCTCTGCTTCGATTGTTCCTGTTCTGAATCAAGTAATATTTTATGAATTTTTCTATCACTGTCGTTTATGAACATGAAGCTGGTTTGTATTTTGTATTTATTGAATGGTGTGGAAACCAAATAAAGACGATGTTTGTTGGTACAGGAGGGAATGCCTGTGGCTTTGTTCTGGATGCTGCTGCTGCCAACCAGCCTCCACTAATAATCCCTCCTCGCTCCCTTTATGCATTTATATCTGCGCTTTTCATCTGAAGTCTTTGGGATTCTGGTTTTCCACTTCTGCAGCTTTCTTTCTTTCTTTCTCTTTCCTGTTGTGTTGCTCTCTCATGTGGAGCTGTGATCAGAGCAGTGACGAGCCACACTGCTCTTAACTCGGAGCTTTTTCTTTCTCCATTGTTGTGTTTTTGCCTCTTTATAGCCTTCGTCGTCTCCACCCGTCTTTCTTCTCATGTTTTTCTTTCCTCGTTAAATTCTTTCTCCTCTGATCTCCTCCTTTTTTCTGTCCTTTAATTTCCTGTTGTCTTTTTGCCATTTCTCTCTTTTACGCTGTTTCCTTTTTACTCTTTTTCCTTTCCTTGCTTGCTTTCCTACTCCGACGGTCACCACATGTGCTCAGTAATGTTTTGTCCTTTACATGCCTCCCCGTGTACACACACACACACACACACACACACCAACACACACACACACACACACACAGAGTGCAGACAGACTGAAACATAAACACATATTCACAGATGTACACATGTGCAAACTCCTGAATCAGGAACACACACATTGCCAAAGGGCAAGAAGAATTCTTTCCAATATGCACACACAGACAGCATCTAAATGTGCTACTGCACTCTGCTGGTCCAAACAGGTCATTACACCGGAGCTGCTCAGAACCCAGCTGGCCGACGGCACCTCCGCCGGCACCTGCTGACCTTCAGTGTGTGGACGCCTGTGTGTGCCAACACTGTGAAGGCATGTTGGAAAGTCATCAGGAGGCCGGCGGGGGGCGGCGTAGGGGGCTGTCAGAGCCGGATGGTGGAGGTCAGAGGTTAAGCATCCTGAACTCTGCTGTGTGGCGCCGTGTCGCGGCCTGAGCCCTGCACCTGCATGTGTGACAGCCATCACAAACCAACATTAATCACACAACTTTGCCCTCGTTTTACTGTCTGAACATTTGAACCTGGCTTTGCTTTGGGCTTCTTCAGTTTGTACACTAAACTGTTATATTGAAAATATCCCAGTAGATGGTCAGACTGATATAAAACATTTAAACTGTGATGAGGAATTTGTTTTTATGGTAACTCCACTTTAAAAAGTAATTCAATCACCCGACTCCCATCATTTAATGAAATGTGTGGCTACAAGATAAAAATTATAATTTAATGATTGAGATAAACCTTTTCATTTAACAAAATTTGCCTTTGATAATAATATTAATTACACCAACGTCAGATTGTGTTTAATTAAAAATCACATTTCTGCATGTCTGCTTTGGCTCGATGAAGCATTTTTTCTTCACCCTAAGGTCAGAATTTCAAATTCAGTTTTTAAATTGCCGACTTTAAATCTTGTGTTTATGATTACGGTGATTCAGTACATCACATTTTAAAATTCTCTTTAAATAATGTGGAACAACTCCTGGAAACAACTTGATATATGCTTAGTAACCAACCTCAGCACTTGTGTTCATCCTGCCAATCACTAGGTGGTAATTAGAAATACCCTTGATTGGGAAGAAAAAGCTAATTCCCCCAATTCAACATAGTTTGTTGGTTGAACATAATTTCAAAAGAACTTACCATAACGTAAATGTCAATGCAAACAATTGCCCCAGACATGATGTTTACAGTGTAAGTTGGCACCTGAAGTGTTTTGGAAAAAACAAACATCATCGTCTTTTATAACCAACACGACAAAGACGCCCAGCGGCTACAGGAGCTAGCTGCTAACTATGTCTCTGCTGAACAGTGAATATATGAGAGTGCATTTGCTCTAACAGGTCAACTAGTGCAATTACCTGCATGTTGCTAAAACACTATGTAAAGCTCATCTGTCTGTTTCATAACAGCAGCCAATTAGCTTAGCTTAGCATAAAGACAGCTAGCCTGGCTCTGTCTAAAAGAAGCTAACAACAATTCTCACTATTAACACGTTATGTTCACAGGGGGTTACAGTATGTGTCCGACTATTTCTTAGCTCAAAGCACCGATTATCTGAGGTATTCATGCTAAGCTAATGCTGAGTTTACACCTAGCATCCACACGACTCCAGAGGTTTTGGAAACACTGCTGACTGTGTTTTAGTTACCTTTAAAACCTCCGGGGTTGTGATTTAGTCTGTTCAAACAGAAATGGAGGCGCTCTGAAGCTATGATGCCTTGTTTGTTTTCTGGCTGAGCGCTAGAAATGTGGCTACATGTTGCTCTCTGATGTCATGCTAACATGTTCGTATGCTAAGTATACCAGTGTGAGGGGGCTTTGTGTTTTTAATGTGCGCATACAGGTGACGTACTTGGACTCACTTTTCTCTGTGTTTGGAGAAAAAAGATGACGTTGATCGTGTTAGTTAGCTAAAACTAGCTATGGTTAACTAAAAAACAAAAAGATAGCCAGTGCAAGCTTGACTGTTGTACACATTTTTATTTCTAAACTATAATTTTAAAGGTTTTGAGCAAGATACTTGATGTCTAAATTCTTGAAATGTCCATATCTATTCCATACAGTTAGCATTTGCTAATGTAACCCAGGTTATTCACTGTAGTTCGCAGCATTTACAGATTTCTGATGTTCCTTAAACGCACCACATAGGTTTACGTAGGTTCCCTGAACACATCACGGAGCGGGAGTGAGAAGCGTCGGCGGGACGCAGAAGTTGTTCTCTGATTCCTGTGTTTAGACAGGTGAAGGAAAAAGGTTCGCTGTCCTGGAAAAGAAGCCAGATCCGTGTGGTTCGGGTTGAGTGCCGCCAGTTGTTGGAGACGTTGTCACCGGCAAGAACTCTGAGGATGTTTAGTTTATTTCCGTGGACATGCTGGTGAGTTAGCTTAAAAAAATGTGCTTGATAGCATATGTTTCATTATGCACGGGTCATAGTGTGTGTAATTTAGTTTTAAGGTGTTATAGAGTAAAAAACAGTCAGGATACTGTATGTAAAATGAAATATTTAATGTGCCACCATCAGTCT
>NW_007578104.1:274104-278259 GCF_000690725.1 Stegastes partitus | reverse complement strand
TGTACTGACCTCATAAGGCCTCTTTGACTAAACTCTGACTATCATTTGAGCATCTCGCAGTCGGGCCGAGTGTCCTGGTTTAAGGTAGTCAGGATTGAGACGTGATCTTCATGAACCAGCCTCCACACACTTGAAATTCTCCTCCTGTCTTCTCTTTGCCGTTGCTTTCCTGGCTGAGCTGATGGGGGCAGCTAGCAGGTCCGTTTATTTCCCCAAACGGAGGATCAAACGGAGCTCTACCTGAAGCCACAGTCGTCTGTTCAGCCTCTTTGTTGCTTCCGCGTCGCTTGGTCAACAGCAGAACGTGTAAAAAAACGTTTTAAATCCCTGTGAACGGCCGACACAGACAAAGCACCTGATAACAGACACACAGCGGTGGCCGGTGTGAGATGTTCTGTTGGTCTCCTCCAGACATTCAGCACCACAGAAGAGTCTGTTACTGATGATGTCCTACACAGACTCTACATCAGCACAGAGACAGATGATGAACAGACATCTTTAAAATGGAAACTAGAAGGTAAACATTGGATAAATATCACCAGAATGAAGATCTTTGGGCCTTCTGTTCTCTATCACTTCACTAGTGGATAACTGGGAGTGGATAACTTCCAGTGGGTTACTGAGGCGTGGCTCCATGCACACCTGCAGCTCATCCCAGATCATCAGCTGCTCCGTAGAACCCTGGACGTTCCTCCACTCTGGTGCCAGATCGTGTGGCAGCGACTCTCCAGCTTCTCCAGTAGTTCAGTTCTACTTCCAGAGATTCCTGCTCTCCTGACTGACTCCTCTGTAGATCCTCCTGTGTGTTTTGCTGACTCAGCTCTCCTGTGCTTCAGTGTTTTTTTTCTTGTCTAACATCGTCCTCGATGTGTTCTGCAGTCCAAGCTCTCTACCAAAACCTCCCAGTACCATCAGCGCTGGGGGGAGTAGCCGAGAGCCAACCGTGGACCAGGAGGACAGTCCCATTATTCTGTGGAGGACCATGCCGTGGTCTAATCTAGGAGGGTTTGGAGCCGTATGTGGACATCACTCGTAGACTGGAGCCACAGGACAATCTATTGCTGTTATTGTTGGTCCTGTTAGAGAAATAAATGAATAGCCTGCACATTAATTAAAACAAAAAAAGAAAGCTTCTTGGATGTTTCCAGGTTCTTCCACCACAGGCGTCCCCACACTGCTAGCTGCTGCAGTCGACTTCATGTCGGCAGTTCTGAGAAACCGATCAGATCTTGCAGAACGTGGCACTGCTGATGTAGGAGACAAGACTTAAAACTCGGGTATAGGACAGAATGCAGACCTGCTAACAGGTTCATGAGCGAGTCCTGCAGTCCAGGAGCGAGCTGAACCAGCTGGCAGAGTTTCTGTGTGTGCACCGTAACACGAAATCAAATACGGACATGGTCTGACGTATTCGGTGTGTTTAGAAGTTCCTCTCAGGTTGTTGACACGTCACGCTTCTCTGATAGTGAAGCAGATCCGTGGGCTTGATGAGGCAGCTCTGCTCAGTCTGATTCACTGTGAAAACCTGTGTGGTGAAGTAAATGCATGACTTTACATCTACTAGAGTCACTGAGCAGACAGGAGTGATGGTGTGAGCTCTGTGGAGGAGGGAGGAGGACGGCGTGAGAGGAGCTCATCTGAAGGAACAACGTTGGTTTACAGTAGGAATGAAATGGACCGAGGAGGAGGAGGAGGAGGAGGAGGAGGACGGAGCGTAGAGTTGGGGGTTATTATCTTTATTTATCTTTCACGCTGCTGACGGGAATAAACAGGAGTGTGTGAGAAGGAGAAACAAACACCTTCCAGCATCTTGAGGTCTGATTGGCTGTTTTTCATTTCTGCACCAAAGCACCTGCACCAACGTGTCAACAGAACCCGACCTCAGGACGCTTCACAGGACATCACCACAGCAGAGAACACACCGTCGGATACACACCACACACACACACACACACACACACACACACACACACACACACACACGTACTTGTAGTGGAGCTGCAGTGTGAAAACAGGTGTTTCAGTCGTCGCAGGGCTTCCTCTGACACACACACACACACACACACACACACACACACACACACACACACACCTCCTACACTGGCCTCTGAATCCCCAGAACACACCCGTGGGTTTCAAAGACATCTTCTCTTTTAAAAATCAGCAAAATAAACCGATTATTAAAGTCATAAACTGAATAACTACACACGACATGTCCACTGCTCCCTCAGGCTGTGAATACATTGTGTGGTTCTGTCGGGAGAAAAATGACAAAAATAAGCTTCAAACTGTCACATTCAATTAAAATCCCTTCATAAGACACGTTCTGATCAAACAAGAGGATGAGTGTGAAAAAGGCCGAGTTGGTAGAGACGGTGAAAAAAACCATCCATCCATCTTCTTCTGCTTTACCTGGAGTCGGGTCGCGGCGGCAGCAGCCTGAGCAAAGCCGCCCACCAGCAGTGCAGAGGACCCGGCCTTCTTGGAGTCCCTGGGAGGGGTACTAGATAGTGCCCCGACTGGGGACTCCTTTGTTCTACTGGGGCACTTCAACGCCCACGTGGGCAACAACAGTGAGACCTGGAGAGGGGTGATCGGTTGTAGCCCTGTGATAGACTGGTTACCTGTCCAGGTGAACCTGCCTTCACCCTGAGTCAGCTGGGATAGACTCCGCCCCCCTGTGAGGATGAAGGTGTAGAGATGATGATGGATGGGTATTTAGCTGCTAAAGCTGCATTGGCACACTCCTGACTTCTTCTAGTTGCCATCTACTCATTTCTCCTCCCTGTCTGATGAACAAATCAGGTTGTTGAATTTTTTAAAATGTTTTTTGTTCTTTATTATACAACAGATGAAGAAAACAACTTTTGGACCCTCAGTGAAACTTCTCCACTTTGGACGCTGCTAGCTTTGGCCTTCGTTTCTGCAGACTGCCCCAGTGCTCTCAGACTGGACGGATGAAGGCTTCCAACTGTTCGTCTCAGCTCTCTCAGTAGATGCTGGTTTGGTGTCAGTCCAGTGTTTTGCTTTTTCGATTTAGGATTGAGTCATTTTCTTGGGGAAGGAGTCATGATCAGCGACTGAGACACAACAGAATGATGCTATCGCCTTTGAAAGCTCCATTTTCTTTTCTTCTGTGAACAGAAAGCTCTAATGTTGTTTCATCTGTTCAGACACGTTCTCCCAGAAGCCTTCTGACTTCTCAATATGCATTTCAACAGACTCCAGTCGGGCTTCTCTCTCTCGAGCAGGGCATTCCCGGGTCTTCCTCCCTTCAGCGTGATTGTGTTCGACAGTTGTTTCCGTTCTTATCCCCTCAGACGATTCTTTACTTTCTCTTCTTGTGCAAGTTCAGTGTGGTGCACACGATGGTATCAAACCGCTCCTCACAGTTTAAACAGCCTAAACTTTTCACATTAAAGGCTTCAGTGGTGCTAATGGGAAACAATAGTCTGTTTGAAGGATCACTGAAGTCCACTTATCTCCTCATCAGGGCCTTCAGGGGTTTGGTCCAGGCCAGAGGATCTTAGAATAACCTTTATAGAATAGGCAGGAATTCAGCGGGTTTTTTTTGCAGCTTTGACATTTTATTGTGAGCTACACCAAAGGCAGCAGGTCTGTGTGATGAAGGAGGTTTTCAGGAGGATCACTGTTTCTATGGAAGACTGCTGCTGAGCTTCGAGAGCTCCTCTGTGGACACTCACATGGACATCTGGGGACACCATAGATGCAAAGGTGTTATTATTCTGCTTTGTTTTCTCATTAGAAGACTTTGTTGCTGCTGCTTTTGTAGCGTAGTTTCCGTGCAGACGTTAATTTTAGGGTCCACGAGGACTGAGGCAGCAGTTACATCATGTAGACAGCTGAGCATGTGCAGCTATAAGAAGTAAAACACTTCATGCTATCTGGGTCCTAACGAAGCTCAGAGTTTGCATCGATGCTGTGAAGGTCCAGCAGCATGTGACAGGAAAACAAACGCTTTTCATGAGGAGAGGCTCGAGAGGAGATTCAGCACACTTACACAATTCAGCATTTAAAGAGGTTTAATTAAGGTAGTGTCTTCTGGACCTCGGAGGTGGTTTGATTTAGGCCTTCATGCTTTCTACCAACGAAACAGTGAGAAGCTCTGGGTTCTATGGACGTCTGCTCACTGTG
>NW_007578104.1:269124-273261 GCF_000690725.1 Stegastes partitus | reverse complement strand
ACAATAACATCTACCTGCATCGTGGTGTCTGCTGCTGTCTGTACCAGCAGGTTGTCTTAAGGCCACATCTCTATATGTATGCAATCACCTGTCCATAAACACAGCGTCTACATACGGTACAGGACAGAACACCTCCTCACTCGGATCCTTTTTCAGCCCGAACGGCCTCGAATGTGAGCATGACCGATGAGAACCGCTTCAGCTTGTCTCTTGTGATAACGATGGTAAATGATTCCACTGAGGGGCCAATCTGAGCAATTTTCTTTAAAGCATCAGCTCTGGGCTTTACCTGTTTCATCCAGGTTCACCTGTCCACTTCCATGACGGTGCTTACTGTCAGTGGAGGGGACGGTTTCAGAACCGCTGAACAGCCGGCCTCCCATTCATGTGGCTGTCAGGATGTTAAACTTAAATCTTCTTCCACACCGTCAGTCCTATCAGATTGTATCGTACAGACATGTGGGTTTTGTTGCTTTACTGTTTTTCTTGGATGTGCACTGTGCTGAATGATGGGCTTGAGCTGGATGTGTCATGTGCTTCAGATGTCCCTGTGACTCTGGAGAGGCTCCTGAATATTTGACCACTGCTGCCCTCTGCTGTAAACAACTGAACGGACATTTTAAATCACACCATTAAAATGTGGATTTACAGTGTTTAACTGGCCGTATAGACTCCTGAGCCCCACATAGCATCATAAAACCGTTCCTAGGTTTGCAGCAGCAGCCTTTGTCGCCATAGAGAACCTTCTCAGCACACTTTAGCTGCTCCACTGATGCATTTGTGAGGATAAATGTCTTGATCACGGCACTGTAGTAGCTGATTGTTTCCGCCTGGTCCGTCCTCTAACCTTCAGCTCCTCAGGTACACTTCCCACAGATGTAGAAAAAGTTGCACAAACCCAGTTTTCATCATATTAAAGCGTTTTGACTGTAATTTTCTTGGAAATCCACCTTTGTGTTTAGGTTGTGCCTGCAGCGATGAAGCCCCCTCAGGAGTGAAGCATGAAAGAAAGGCGTTTGATGCTTCATACATTGCCAAATAGTCTATAAAACACTTTGTGTTGCAGAGGGCACAAGTTTGCTTTTTGACTTTCTCTCTTTGTAAAACTTCTACTTCCACACGTCCGTCATCTCTCGGCCGATCTTTGCTGACATTTTGGATTTTACAAGGTCGTGTCTCCTCGTTGTGTAAATGCCAAATCAGTATAAAGTTTCTTCTGCAAAGACTTTGGAAAACTCGGAGTAGCACCAGCATGACAGAGGAGGCGGGCAGAGGACTGACGGAGCAGCGGATTTCAGCAGCAAGGCAGCTTAATGTGCTTTAAACGTGGTAATGAGACGAAACGGCAATTTAAAATATGTGTAAAAAGACATCAGCCCCGACATTAAAGCCACTGACAGCTGGAGTGAATAACACCGACTGTCTCACTACGATGGGATGTAGGCAGCAAGTCAGCAGTCAGTTCTCAAAGTCGACGTGTTGGAAGCAGGGAAATGGGCAGCGTTTGGATCTGAGCGGTTCTGACAGGAGGCGAGACCAGAGTGTCTCTTGTGGAGTGAGTGCAGCGGGCAGTTCTGTCCAGCAGCCAGCAGAGGCGCTGTGATGCTGCTAAAGCTTAGCTCTGCCGCTCATGTGGACGTTGCTTCAACACCTACGACCAGCCTGAACATCGTGGCAGCACTGAGTCTAATGGTCTCTACCGCGCTGTGAACCTCGTTAAAGGGCTGCCGAAGCAAACAGGACAACAGCCTTCACACCAATAAAGTCACATTGAATTGAATTGAGATAAATTCATTCTGAAACAGTCTGAATGTGGTTAATGCAGTTAAAAGCGATCATGACCCGAGTCAAGAACATGTTCCCTCCAAAAAAACAAACAAGAAGCTTGATGTGCACAAAATGACTGGCGGTAGGAGAGGCCTGCTCGTCCTGCTGCTCCTCCGTCAGACTGACCTGAACAAACAGACCTGTCTGCTTGTTGTGAGCTTATTAAATAGGACGGGTCGCTCTCTCTATCTATACATGTGTTTACATCCCTGACAGCATGAGGCAGCTGGTTTTCATGTTTTTCTTTCTCCATATGGCGTGTAACCCTGTGTAAAACCTCAACATGACATTTTTATGCATTAATGGTTGTTTTTTTGGTCCAAACTGAACAAATGAAATCCTGCATGTGGGTAAGTGAGCTTCTGGCAGGAACGTTCTGTTAGCTTTGGACAGCGCCGGGCTATCTGCTGCCCTGGCTGCTGAATAAAAGGGAACTTTATTTGTGAGTGCTATAAATCTCAGCTTTAACTCAAAAAGCAAAATAAACTTCCTAAATGTTAGGATAACCATGTGGCAATCTTTAATACAGATGTTGAAGACCACAGACAGATTCCTGTTGTTTCTGATCTTATTAATCATTCTTATTAAGCACCAAATACTCTGTTAATTTCCTTTTTGTTTAAATAGTGGACATTCTGGTACACTGGACTATAGATGGTGATGTTTTGTTTTAAAGCTCCCTGATTTTCATGCTCATTTCCTTGAAACTTTGCTCAAAATTCCTTAAAAGCTTCAAAAAAACACCACAAGGCGAATGTAATTTGGCGATTAATAATGAGGGGAATGATGAAAGTGCTCTGGAAGAGATTCTGAGGGAAGTCTTTGGGAATTGATTAAAAAAAAATATGAGACCTGGAAATGAGTTTTATGCCTTTACTCAGCTTTAAATCATTGTGTCCACGTAATCACAGGAGATGTGTGGCTGTTGTCCATCACGAGGCTGAAGTAGTGGGACTGTTAGAGGCTGACCAGAGGAGGACTTCAGGGAACACCAGGTCTGTGTTTATGTGTGATTATTAAATTCAAGCCAGTTTATGAGTTTACCAGAAGTGATGATTAATTAGAATATGTGAGGGTCATCAGTGTCAAATATGAGAGAGCAGCCGGGTTTCAGAAGGTTTTTATGCACATTTTGATGCCGTTCAAGATCACGTAAGGTCATCTTTTCATGAACGTGCTCTTTAGTTTTTTAGGCATAATTTTAATTTGCTTTTATTTTGTTTTGTTCACAGTCAGCTTTAGGTGGTAATGAGCCAATTAGCATTTTAAAATCATTTAACGGTATCCAGCCAAGATTGAACAAAGGACTCTGTAATTTGGATTTTTTTGTAATTATAGTTTTTTCTTGCCTCATAGAAGCAGCAACAGGTAGCTCTGCTCTTTACTGGCCCCGAGTGGCAGCAGCTGATCAACAACAACAACAACAAACAACTTTTATCCAGAGTTCTCATTAGTAAATGTTCAGAACTGTCTCTGACTCTTCACCTCACAGGCGTGCGGCTCTGAGTTGTTTTCCAAGCGGCGGGTTTTAAGCCGGTGGACCCTGGTTTAGCTGCGACTCGTGCTGCAGCCTCGGAGAGATGAAGCCACTATCTAACTGGAGGACACTTAAGCCAGGCAGCAGACATCTGGAGAGCTGGGAGATCAAACTTCAGACTTTCCACTCACAGGTAATTGGTAGCTCGATCCTCCTCTCCGGCGGGCGCAGGCAGAGATTTATGCGGCACACGTCGCCGGGTGTTTCTGCGGTTGCATCAGCCGGCCTGTCAGAGGAACACATCCAGGTTTTCTTCATCTACGCCATCAAAGATGAAAGTCCGTCATGTGATGCACATTTCTGTATATTTTCAGGTTTTTCCACCTGACATTCAAGGTCATGTCTTTTCTCTGGAGTTCGGTGCAGAAGCTCCAGGTGCAGTTCATTTTGATGGTTAGAACATCTTAATGTCAAATCCTCCTCCAGATCATTTATCCACTTCTTCTGTGTGTGTGTGTTGACATGCAAAGGTTGGCGCTCGTCGATTCAGTAAATCCCATTTCATCACCTTCCCCGCATCATTTCCCTCTTTCTCTGCTAACAAACACCAAAAAGATTCACTTCTTAAATCTTTTATACAAAAGAGCAAAAAATCATTAGCTGAGGTTTGTCAGGGAGTGTCGCTGGAAAACAGATTAACCTTTCATCCTTTACTCGGCGCACTGATGGAGATAATTACATTTCAGATGCTGGAGCAGTGAAAGATTTATTATTATCCATCAGCTATCAGACTTGTCCTGAAGATGTTTTCTTCTCTTCTATGTTGTGTGTTA
>NW_007578104.1:248266-268085 GCF_000690725.1 Stegastes partitus | reverse complement strand
TGCTCATATGATCCAAGTCAGTTAATGTTGAATACACAGACAGTAGAATGCAAGAAAGGCATGTGCAGAAGAAACAAGTACGTTTTACAGTGCAGAGAACAACGTGTGCAAAAATATACCGAAGTGAAAGACTGCATTCAGGCGAGTGGGGAGCTGCACATCCCTGACAACAAGCTTCAATCCTAAACCAACACGACCAATTTAAAGCTAGAATACAGGCTTAAAGCAACACAGCCGCCTGGTTACGCTGCTGCAGCCAAAACCATGAAGGAAAGCTGGCAAAGAAATCCAGAACATGTGTTAATCAGCGTTTTTAACAGGCTTTTATTTTGTAGTTTCTATTTTTATTTTGCCAAATCAAAAATGTAAATTTCTGAAAGTTAAAATGTGGAGTATATTTAAATGGAACAGCAGCTGTTGTTGTGTAATGTGATGCTGCGTTACTTTATGCTAAATCCTATCAGGTTGTGTTTAATCTGTCGTGTTATCGGGTCACGTCGAACCGCATCGCGCTGGGTTCTGTCACGCAGGTCATCAGCTATACAGTACAGAGAGCTGTAAAAAAAATAAAATCCTTCAGCTGGTTGCTCACTTTCTGCCACTCCAAGCATGTCTCAGCCACAAACAGCTTTCTGACAACTGCACAGATAAATATATGCAGCCAGAGGACTGATTCGCAGACAGATCGGCTCTCTGTGTGCCTCGCTGAGTGCATGAAGCTGAACCAGGTGCGACAGACTGAGCTTCATCTGGGCTCCACTTCTCCCAAAGCCATGCACTAATTTACTGGTGGCACCGGAGCAGAGCTGAAGGTTGAACACACCTCGCGACAGATTTACTTTCTACATCTTGATAAGCTGCACCAAATTGCTGTAACGGAGCCGAACACCTGAATGTTCTCTGTGATGGGTTCGTATAAACCCACCTGAACTTCTGTGGAGCTGGAGGCAGAAGCAGCAAATCACTTGTGGAATAACTTTTCGTCTTTATTGATGGGAGAGGGATGTTTATGAGTAACAAGAGCAGTTATTGGACATGATGGCGCTCCCTCCCAGCGAGTTTCCTCTGCCAGCTGGATATGGCATCATTCATCACTTCCTGCAGGCTTTATTGCAGCCTGTAACTCTGCTGCGGCCTCATCAGTGACAGCAGGGCCAGATATGCTAATATCACACTGCTATTACTGCTGCTACCTCTATTACACACTCAGTCATTATGTGCAGCCGGAGCGCTGAGGTCGAGAGGGCCACGGGCCGGGCCACGGGCCGGGCCACGGGCTGGGCAACGGGCCGGGCCACAGGCTGGGCTACGGACCGGGCCACGGGCCACGGGCCGGGCCACGGGCCGGACAACCAACAAACTGCTGACATGTGCAGAGACAGACGGAGGAGGAACTTGATTGCAGGAACAGTGAAGGCGATCAGAGATGTGTTTGCACTGGTAGTTCTAGAGAAATTTGACTGTGGGCCAGTGTTTAATCACAGAGCACATTAAAAACCACCACAATGATATTTACTATTTATTATTATGACATTTATATCCTCAGGAATATGTCCCCCTTATGTTTTAAAATGAATTGTTCCAGTCTTAAAGTTTCGTTCAGAACTTGTTTGACCAGATTAGATGATGGGGTCTCTGCTGGTTCCAGTTGAGTGGGATGTATTTCTTTGCAGTGTTGATCCTCTTCCTGTGTGTGGGCTGCAGCGTCTTGTCCGGTTCTGTACCTGGGAGATAGCATGTTGGTGTAATGTCCAGCCGGGTTTCCACAACTTTGACAGTCAACTCATGTGCAGCCTTCCAGAAGTGCTGTAATTTCTTTGCATTCCCAAAAAATGTGCAGAATTGATCCAATACACGTGTTACAGCGATGGCAGCTTGAGGATGAGTTAGGGAGCATCCTGCTTCAACGTGACGGGGTGAAGTAGGTCCTGTGTATGACAATGATGTAAAAACATTCTGACATATTATCTCCCACTGTTGCTCGCCTAAGTCACGTCCCAAATCCTTCTGCCATATATCCTTAAGAGGGGTGAAGGAGGAGCTGTGATGTTCTAAGAAGACATTGTAAACTGCAGAGATGTTTCCCTTTGGTGATGTGGGTTTCGGGCTGCAAGGTGGAGCAGTGGTTAGCATCGTGGCCTCACAGCTAGAAGGTCGCCGGTTCACGTCCCGGTGAGGACACCCAAGATCTTTCTGCGTGGAGTCTCCATGTTCTCTGATTGAGAACCCGGAGAGAACCCACGCTGCACGGGTTCTCTCCGGGTTCTCCGGCTTCCTCCCACAGTCCAGAAACATGCTGAGGTTAATTGGTGATTGTAAATTGTCCGTAGGTGTGAATGTGAGTGTGCTTGGTTGTCTGTCTCTAAGTGTAGCCCTGTGATAGACTGGTTACCT
Source organism: Stegastes partitus (assembly GCF_000690725.1). NCBI lineage: Eukaryota > Metazoa > Chordata > Actinopteri > Pomacentridae > Stegastes > Stegastes partitus. The sequence goes on along the minus strand of NW_007578104.1, from coordinate 265,691 downwards.
GTTCAGGTGAACCTGCCTTCACCCTGAGTCAGCTGGGATTGATTGTCTTCCCTCCTCAGGGCCCCAGAAGTTGCCCTCGGCCTCCCCTTCACCGAGGCCATAGATGTTTGGGGAACCGGCTGCATCCTGGCCTTCCTCTTCCTCGCCGAGAACCTCTTCCCCGTCGACTGTGACTGTCAGATGGTCGGTCAGCTGGTCCAAACAAATGTCCAGAAGTCGGAGTTTCATGAAGAAACTCAGCTGATGTGACTGGGTATGTCTGCAGATGAAGTGCATGGTTGAAGTTCTCGCTCAGCTGGAGGACCACCTGCTCCCTGCTGGGAAATATTCTCAGCAGTGTTTTAAGGAAGAGGAGGCTGGTGGTGGTCCAACATGGAGGCTCATGGTGGAGTAACATGTTCTTCTTGGTTGGAGTTGATTCAATCATTTCATCTGAACTCTCCTCAGACAGTTCTCATGTATGTTTTGTTCCTCAGAGGAACGGAGCAGCTTCATAGAGCTGCCCAGCTCTCTGGATGACCTGGTCAGTGGAGGTGCTTTCTGCTGCGCTGCTTGAGGAGAAACTAAATCAGCAGCAGTTATTGATCTGTCTCTGAATGTTGGGAGCTGATCAGTCGCTCTTACTCTGTTTCCAAACCCACATGGCTGCTGAATGGGAAGACAGAGTGGCCTTTGTGGAGCTGCTGAAAGGGACGCTGCATCTGGACGGGGATCAGAGAATCTCTCCTGGTGAAGCTCTGCAGCAGCCGTTCATCACAATGTGCCACCTGACCGAGTCCTCTGACAGCACAGACCAGTGAGTGGCAGTGATGTTCACACGAGTACATCACAGAGGATTGATTGATGACTGATTCACACACTGTTGATCATCCTTCATCCAGCCTGACCACCTCCCAGACCAAGATGAGTGTCTGCCCAGTAGAGCACTCCGATCAGGTGAACACATCTGAACCTGATCCTGAGTCAGCCGATGGGTTTTGTATCAGAGATTTATTCTCTGATGAAGACACTCCAGCCACCAGGTCATCTGAGGAAGTCCAACCATCTGACTCCTGTGAAGACTGTTCCCCAGACCAGTCTGACGGAGTTTCCTGGACCTCCGTCACCTCCACGTCCGTTTCCAGCTTCGATGACGAAGATCAAGCTTCCTGGTCTTCTGATGGATTAGATTTCCAGTCCAGTGACGAAGATCCAGCTGCTTGTTCTTCTGATGGAGCTGAAGAAGTCTGGTCCACAGACTCTGCCTCCTCTGGTCGCTCTGAAAAGCCTCTGAAGAGGATCCAAAGATTCTTCAGAGGAATCAGGGCGACCCTTTGCTGCTGCTGGCGTCCGTCTGTGGAGGACTGGCTCCACGGACTTTACTTTTTATACGTTAGTGGTTAAGTTAGTTTTACTTAATTAGTTTTACTTAATTAGTTTTACTTTGTTAATTTACTTGTTACATTATTTCTACTTCATTCATTTTACTTTATATTAGTTGTTACGTTATTCTTACTTTGTTGTTTTAAGTGTTTCGTTAGTTTCACTTCGTTACTTGATTTTGTTGTCTAGTTAGTTTGACTTTGTCACGTGTTGTAAACAAACTGCAGAACAGCGACAGAACGCCTCCGTTACTGGCTACCAGTCAACAGGAACATACAGGCCTGTTGTTCAGAGCAGTGGTTTCCATCCAGAGGAACCTTCTGCAGCAGCCACGAGGTTCAGGGAAACATCTGCTGTGTTCATGTGAAGAACATGAAATGAATCTGGCTTCTTATCTGATCGTAATAACTATCGATGTGTTTATCAGACACCTTCTCCAGGTTATAATCGATTTAACATTTGTGATGATTTATGACCTTCAGTGAGACCTGGACCTCTGTCTCAAGGTCATGTGTTACAGCACCAGTTTAAAGGCCTCCAATGTCTTCCTGAGTCAGTAAACTAAACTCATGTCTTTAGTGTATTTTCAGTCATACAGAGCTGTTTCCTGTAGTGGTCACCGATGACCCCACTGCACAAGTTCTAACATGAGAGTAACACATGTATGAACTGATTCGGTCGACAGGTTTAGTGTTTTAGGTTTTTTACATGTGAAACCCTGAAAGTCTTTTGTCTTAAATTTCAAGGTGGAACGACTCCGTCATGGTGTTCACTGCTTGTTATTGCTCATGATGTGTCTTCCAGCATATAAATAACACCATCTGGACACGTGAACACGGTGAAAACTTGATTTTTTTTTGACTGAAGGGGACTTTAAAATGACAAAATTTCAAAAACACTAAACTTTCTGATCAGAGCAGCATTTTTTGTTCAGTTAAAGTGAACTTGAGCTCTTTGGGCCTGATTCAACAGCCACAGGAGACATCTCACAGACACACAAACAGACTCCTATAGCGTTACAGCAGCAATGACATGCTAATTGAATCAAATAGCTTCTTGGTGTCGCCGCCTTATTCTGCCTCTCCTGATTTCAGATCCGCCCGATGCAGCCGCTGACCTTTCCCAAGACGCATATTCGTTTCCCGCCGCCGTAATACCTTATAGCCGACCTCTTACAATTCCAAGCGTTCAATTCCAAAAAGTCCAAAAGTGTTGCACTCTATCTATTATTGTTGGAGGGGCTGTGTCACTTCCACTGTGCTTATCGAGGCGTGCAGACAGAGAAAATTATGCCGTATCTCCCTGTGGCAGAGGAGGAGAGCGGGAAAGAGCTCAAATGCATTTCAGCTTACTATACATATCACCAACGGGAGGCTGTATAGATGCATTTGAATGTAGGAGGTGGAGAGCTGATTTGGGCGCCGTCAAAGCGACCAGTAAACAGTTATTCTGATGCCAAATGAGACTTAAACACTGGCTGGATGTAGATAGTTCTTAGTTCATTAAGCATTGCTTATGTTTGTTAGAGCAAAGGGTTCATTTGTCACTCCCAGGGCTGCTGTGTCTATGGCAGTGTTGCTCATCAAAGCTTTAAATTAAATGCAAATAAGCCTGCTGCATGTAGCCCGCAAGCAGTCGCTGAGAAAAGGAGGATCAACCTGAAGAACAGTGAGGTGAGTCAGAGTGAAGCAGACTCAGGTGCACATGAGGAAGCTTCCCGTTCACTCTGCTCACCTTTCAGACGCCCAGTCTGGGACGTTCAGCCTCTAATTAGGACCCATAGATCCCACATTTACAGAAACCTCTCTGCCCTGATATATTTTGCAGCATGAGTCTTTATTCTGCTGTGGGATCGCTGCTCCTCTGAGCCGTGTGCTAATTGAGCCAGATTACAAAGGTGCTATACAGAGGTGTCGCAAATTACTTTTATTGACTTCTTTACGCTCTCGGCTTTACGTCTGCAGAACGGCTGCGGAAGAACAGGCCGGCATCGCGAGGCCCCCGAAACAATTAGTGCCTCACATCCACGTGCTTATTGGTTTGAAATGGAACACCGTGGTTAATGAAACTCACCAACACATTAGATTATCTGCTTGAGTGACGTGCTGTTATCAGACGCTCACACACAGGCGTCCATACTGATCAGGTGACTGAACGTTAGCCCTTATCGGCCTTTTCAGATAATAAGCAACACTGTCGGATCTTTAAATGTGAACTAGCAGCATCAGGCTCCTGTCTCTACGAGCACTTGTTGTTTCACTTGTGCTTCATAAATAACAGTGACTTTATTGATTTTGTGTATTTGGCTTCGGAAAGCTCATTAAAAACAGACAGACGCGCCAAACCCTTCACATCCTGAGTATTACTCCTATTAGAGCCCCGTTTGCTCGGCTATGACTGATGATCAGCGTGCGAGGGTTTAGTGGATGTCAGTCGTTTTCGAACGCTGATGTAATAACACCAATACAGCCGCAATGATTTGCATGATATTAGTGGAATAATGGGTGGATAATGAGGCTTCTCCTGATGTTCCTGCTGTAATGAAGCTCACACTGGTGGACAACATGAGTTACAGTGTGAGCCGATGCCAGTGGAGGAAGCCAATCTGTAATTATGCTAATGTCTTTATATTAATGAGATAAAGACTTACTGCTGCCAAAGCTCTACATGCAGCACCTTCCACGTTTCAACATACATTTTCTATTTGGACAGTTCTCATTCTCTAAAAAAACAAAAGAGGCTCTCTGTCCTACACTGCACCACCTAATGCATTCTTAATTGTAGTTTAACAGAAAAATGTGTCATAAAGTTTACTGCCGAAGCGAAAAGCCAACCCTTGCACTTTGGGCTTTCTCTCCCTGTGGGGAAGCGTCCTGGCCCGCGGGGCTCTGAATCATTTGGGTATCACCTCCTCTTCAGGCCACAATCACATCCATCTTTTTTTTTTCCGGTTCTCTGTGCTGAGGTGTTACTTTTGACCAGACTGCCTGTAGCAGAGTGTCACAGTCAGAAATATGGAACCACTGTAGTGTGCTGGTTTTAAACGAGGCTCTCGTAAGCTTCTCGCTCCATGTGTGTCTCAGCACAGATACCATTAAATGTAAAACTGAAATCTGCAGGAGATGCCAGAAAGGTTTATCGATCCAGAATTTGGGGCATTTGAACGTTACAGAACCGCTTTAATAAACCCAGAGGTTCGTGCTCAAACAAACCCACATGGACCTGTTTTGCTGCTCCAATGAACAGTTTAAGGATTCACAAACGCCCCAAACTAAATCTATCCTCCTTCTCCCTGCAGCAGACCGTCTCATACCTATTTAAAGCTCTAAATATGGTTTTATTAAATCATTTGCTAATACCTCAGAGATCTGTTTTAAACCAGGCTCATTTTGGATCGCATGGTTAAGAAGAATCCCTGGAAGCTGTTTATCATTCCTATCTGGTAATAGGACTCTGAAGTCAGCAGGAAGAACCGTGTGTGGCACAATGCACATCGTTATAGACACGATTCTCCACCGTTGTGATGTATGGCGGCGGCAGCATCATGCTGTGGGGATGCTCCTCGGCAGCTGGCATGTGAGGAAAAAGAAATGCAGCAAAACACGACATCCTGGAGAGAGACCGGATGCAGTCACAGACGAGCTATTAGGGCTTGTTGTCCAAAGCCAAAGCTCCACAGGAATGGAATGTGTCCAGACCTCAACCAGCTGATCTCCGACCAGCACCAGCAGCTTGACAGAACTTGAAAAATGTGTCCTGATGTGCAAAGATACAGAGACTTTATTCATGGACCTGTGCAAAGCTGTAACTTCAGCCATCTACACTGGAGAGGCTGAATACTTATGCAAACATGTTTTTATTCATTTTAAATTTGTAATTCACTCAGAAATGAGTTCTTGCTCTGACATGAAAGATTCTTTTTCTGTGGATCAGTAAAGAAACAGTCACATTAAATCAACTTTGATTCATGAAGATTTCCTAAGGGACAGTGGATTTTTTTAAAAAGATATTTAAATCCCCAGGGAATCGTTTATTAAACATTAATAAAGTCGTTAGTTGCAAACTGCCAGCTCTCGTTTCCACATGACTCCATGCGTCAAACTACCAAACTGTAACTACACCTACATCGTAGACTGCAGTAAACCACAAAACTTATCAGATTAGTCAATATCCAGACAGGATAACGACAGCAAAACGGAACAAATGTATTAGTTTAGATTAAAATTCACAGGACTTTATGCACAAACGACTCCACATGTGAGCAATGATCTGCTGCCGCGCGTTGACGCGCAATGAACAGGTTCCTCTCATCTGCCAGCTTCCCTTCGCTGTCGGCATCTCAACTTAATCTACAGAAAAGCCTCCCACAGGTAGCCTCCTCTGTCCCCCATCCAGCTCCCAGCGCTCTCCAGCAGCCACCCCTCACCCTGTCAGCACCGCGTCCCAGTCTGCCCAGTCAGCTCCAGGCGCTGGGAGCCCGAATCAGCGCCGCACATCTGGAGCGGCGACGGGGAGGAGAGTGTGTGTGAGTGTGTGTCCGTGTGTGTGTGTGTGTGTGTGTGTGTGTGTGTGAGTGTGTGTGTGTGTGTGTGTGTGTGATGGGATCAGGCGGTTTTTGCCGCGGCAGCACCCGCATTGCAACACAGGAGCGATGCTGAGGACCGGCTGTTGAATGTCTGAGGAGCATCTCTCGCCTCTTCTCACTGTTTGATGTGTTGGTGTTCTGTGGAGCAGCACAAAACCAGACTGGACGCGCGCTGTCACAGCATCCACTGGTGTCTCTCTTTTTCTGTTTTAAAGAAAGGTTCTCCTGACAGGATTACACAGAGGGTGTGTTTGGGTTTTTTTTTTTTTTTTAATTGCGTCCTGGAAGTTGGAGCTGTTGCAGCCAATCGGATTTCTATCCAGCGGCAGCCCGAAGCACCAGGATCCGGACGGGGCGAGCTGGCAGCATCAGAAACCTTTGCAGCAGCAGCTGGCAAGTTCCTGAGGAGGATAAACTGTTGCCTTGAATCAAACTTTGTCTTTGAACTTGTAGGATTTGGACCTGCCTCCCCCTGAGCTCCCCCTGCTTCACCCTCAGCGCTCGGAGGGGGAGAGATGGAGAGCCGCAGGTGACTGACCGCGCGGCGCCGCTTCAGGACTCCTGCTGGGGATTCACTGGACGGACTGGGGAGACCCAGGAGCTCCGGGCAGGATGGTGAGTCCGCTGCGCACTGCTCTGTGTGTGTGTGTGTGTGTGTGTGTGTGTGTGTGTGTGTGTGTGTGTGTGTGTGTGTTAAACAGCATCCTCTCCTCCTCACCACATCCTCACCCACGCACACATCCGCGGCTCCTCTCCGTGTCACAAGACAGATGCCATATCTGCTCATCAGCTTCATCACAAGACGCGATCTCTGAGTGGCTCCGAGCAGCAGTGGAGCTCTGATCATGTGCCTGATCTGTTCAGGAAACTCCTCTAATTTGTCTCACACACACACACACACACACACACACACACACACACACACACGGACATGTTTGGCACCATCAGTTGGCCTGAGGCGACTGGTTGGTTTAGTCGAGGCGGGATCAAAGCCGAGGCCTGCAGCAGCAGCAGCAGCAGCAGAGAGCTGAACTCTGCAGGTCCTGCTACTTAACCCTAATGAATGATCTGCATGTTGGGTGGCTCCATGAGGACCGCGGCTGTGCCCGGGTTGTCCCACTAGGGGGCCCAGAGCCACCGTGTTGAATGGTTAGAAGCAGTTCAGTCAGAGATGATCCATGTGGGCCATCCACTGGGTCCGTTCTTTGTTTTAGTGCAGCAGCAGGTTCGGCCTCTCCTGCTGCCTCCTTCCTGAGTTTGTGAGCAGAGTGATGCTCCTGTCAGAGCTGCATCAGACTCTCAACAGGTGTGGCTCTGGGGTTACAGTCAGGGCCTTGTGCTTTCTCCTTTCAGTGCTATGTTGCTGCTTTTCTGTGCATGTTCAAGGTCTGCAAACGTACAAAACACACTGAAGCCCACACCAAAGGGAGCTACTCTGTCCCACAGCTCCTCACCTGAAACACCTGGTCAGAAGCTCCGGCTGTTCTGCTGCTACTTGTGTCTGTCACTCATGTTCTTGCTCATCTAGCAGCAAGTTCGCTGAAACAAGGAATGATTCAAAGATTTAAAGACTTCATTGTCCCATGTAGCCATAAGAATTTATTGGTGGAGTGAAGTTCTTTGCTCTGCGTCTGTGCCTGGTGTCGTGATGAACCTGTTCATATCAGACTTTTACAGTGGCGCACTCATCACTGCCATCCACTCACACATGCCCATATGAAAGCTGTGTGCTTTATTTATGGTGCATAAAGGTAAGATCTGCTCAAATAAACTGAGCAGCTAATGTTCAATATACAAAGTACGGTGCAAGAAAAAGCAGGTGTAAAAGCAAAGTGTGCTGTGTTACGGTGCAAACATGTGCCAGAACATACGGTTGTCCTCTGGTTGGTGGTGTGGGGAGGGGCAGTGGTTCAGACGTGTTCATCAGTCGATGGCCTGGGGAGAGAAACTGTGCCTGAATCTTGAGGTTCTGCATTTGAGACTCCTGTAGCGTCAGGAGTGTGAAGAGGGCCTTCTGTAGGTGGGTCCCTGATGATGTTGCTGGTCCTTCTGAAGCCTGGAGACAGATGGCAGGACCTTACTGTGGTTGTTGGACTGACCTGACCAGTCCAGGATGCTACCAGGGAGAACGCTCCCAGTAGTGCACCGGTAGAAGCTGCAGGTCAGTGATGCTCAGCTGGGATCAGAATGCTGAGCTTTCCTGACCAGCTGGGTGATGAGGTGAGTCCAGCTGAAGTCCTCGCTGATGTGAACCCAGAGGAACTTGAATGTACTGATCCTCTCCGTGGTTTGGATCTCATCCCTTCCTCAGGTCCACATCACCTCTTTTGTCTTGTTGACAATGAGCATCAAGCTGTTGTTCTGACACCACATAAGCAGGTTTTTTTACCTCCCTGCAGCCTCGTCGTTGCTTCAGACGAGGCCCACTACCGTTCACAAATTTGAGAATGTGAATATATATACTTGTCGTGTGGGTGTAGAATGTGTGTAGCATGGAGCTAAGTCCACTACCCTGAGGGGTGTGGAGCGTTAGACTGAACAGTTTGTTTGCAGTCCACCATTATTTCCTCCCTACAGCTGCTTCTCCTCAGGCTGCATGTCTGTGCCTGAACTCATCATGCTAGCTTCCTGGTGTCCTGAACCAGGAATCGTTCTGCATTATGAGCAGTATTCCATCAACATGAAGTCCCACTAAAACACATCTCTGTGAACCAAAGCTGGATTCAGATTTGTTTTATTGTCATTGTGACGAGTACAACGAACAGCAAGGTGCCGTCCTGTCAGTGCAAAAAACAAAAATATAAACACTTTGTAAAACTCTATATACAATATAAAAGAAATATATATAAAAAAACAAACAAAAAAAGAACTCTATATAAAAATATGAAATTAAACAATGAGCACGGTGTATATTGCACATTTAGAAGTTGTTGTTTTTTTAAAATAAAAATAACCCCTCTCCGCCTTTAAACGACTTAGATGTAACCGTACACTCTTACCTCCTCTAGAATGTGCAGATCTATGAAGTCCCTGCCTCTCCCCCTGCAGCTCAGGCACACCAGCTCCCCTCTGAGTCTGTAAAACTACTCTCCAGTGGCAAGTTGTAATACTGGAGTAATTCAGCCACAAACTGGAAACTGAGTGTGATGAAGAATAATGACACACAAAGTCCCATCCTGCACGTCGACACAAATGGTTCCTTAAGTTTGTTATTGCAGAAGAGTCATTTTGAGACTGTCATCAGTGCACTGCAGCTTCAGGGCAGAGCTGCTCAGCCATGGTGCTGATTTCACTTATACGTCCTCCAGCACATAAAAGATGCAGCATGAACATGTTATAAAGATGGAAAAATTGATTTTCACAAGATTTGAAATGCACCTTGAGAAGCGAGGAGGCTTCTGAATGAGCTTAAAGTGAGGAAGCACATCTTCTGTCACATCCTCGCTGAAGGGAAGAGGAGGCACCTGTAGATGAGGGATTACAGGACGTAGTTAATGTTACAGCTGACCAATCAGAGCAGACTGGGCTTTACAGGACGGGTTTCTTTAAAGAGACAGGAGCTAAACCCGAGCGTTTCAGACAATGCACAGTGTGAGAGAAAGGATGTGTTTTTCAACCTTAAAGCATTTGCTAAATATATCCCAGCAGACTCCAAAAACAAACCCCAAAGCCGTAAGTGTGCATCGCATTTAAAGAACTGACAACCAAATCAAGTTTTCCATTAAAGCTCCACTTTATGTTGTGGATATGATTGGTTTTTAATTACCTCTGAGGCAAAACATACACAAGCAGCTCTTCAGGAGAGTCAGTGGCTGACGTGTTATTTCTGGAAGTTAAAGCAGCTGAAAGCTTCTCAATTATATAATAAACAATGAGAAGCTACTTCGGAACAGATTTTTCCTTTCAAAGATGCGCTCTAGATCATTTTGTAAACATAACTGCATTGTAAATAGATGTGATACAGAAATAAACAGCATGCCTCTTTGTTCGAGAGTTAAATCTCCCTGACTGATCTCATCTACATCAGCTTCTAGAAAGATGTTGTTAATGACGTGCAGCACACCATCATGAAGTCCTCACAGGGCACATCTACCTCCTGCTTCTGCTGATGCGGGTCAGTACCACTGCCCAAATACAGCTGCTGTTATTTCATAATATTCATTCACAAGACAGATGAAGTGATGAGAGCGCGCTGACTCGTTCTGTTTCTGTGATGTATTTCAGGTGCAGACTAATATTTGTCCCTTAAGAAAATGACTTTATAATAAAAGCACAGAAAGGCAGAGCATCATTTATCATCTGTTTGTCTGTAAGGCTTCTGTTGGTTTGGGTTTGATGGATAAAATGTTCTCTTTCCAACTCGGCAAGGCTCCGTGCAGACCCTGTATGGACAAGCTCATGTAGCCCAGAGTCTGAGACCACATGGACCATCCAGATGGAAAGTGCACCAGCTGCTTGACATGCACGTAGACTGAATGGAGAAGTTCATGTCGCCACCAGTCGGTTTGTTGCTACTCAAATTGGAGACAACCCGTTTTGCTCTTTTAAAACTAGCTGTAACAAGAAATAATTGCACCTGTAGGAGAACTGGAGGACTCTACGTCTGGCCTTATGGCAGTGATGTGCAACTTATTCTACTTTATCGTCTGTTTTACTCTGAATCAGACAAAGTGAGCATCATGCTGGGTTGAAGGACACCAGCAACTAGTGATTGAGACCATAAACTCTTTAGGAAGGTGTTCACTGAGGGAGGAAGTTAAGGAAGAAGTCACCTCATTTTCTCATTGAATCAGATCTCATTCTTTGAACAGAGGAGTCGCCCCCTGCTGGCCTTCAGAAAGAATGCAGGTTTTTAGGCACTTCCACGTTGGCTTCACAGGTCAAACACGGTGGCTACGGTTAAACACCACAGAGCTTTTGTTAGGCCTTCACAGAGACAAGAGGGATTTATTCAGGCAGCAGGGAACAGGGGACACCGGGAAGCTCTTGAGGGAAGTCGAGTGAGGAAGGAGGTCCAGGAGAGATTCCAGGAGGGACAGGGAGGCTGAACGGCTGTGGCTGGAGCTCGGCTGCAGAGGTTGGGCCGGGGAATAGGTCGGTCCATCGGGGAGGTTCTGGTAGTAAATGCAGACAAAGGCAAAAGTCAGACAAAGCGAGTTTCTCTAAGCATAACTCTCCAAAGCAGTCATGCTGACCTCTTACCACTGTGGGAGGACAATCCACTGGTGCTGGAGCACAGGTGGAGGCGGGCTTTATCCAGAACCGATTAGTAACAACCCTCAGGTGTGGGAGAGAGTGAGTGAGACCTCTCCCGTCCAGAACCGCGCCCAGCCTGAAAAACATTAAGAAGCAACAGGAACAGAGAACTAAACAGTGTTTCAAAATAAGAGCGCAAACCTGGGATCACCACAGCTTTGTAACAAATGCTGAACGTAGGGACAGGGTGTGTTTCAACCCAAACTGGGTTCTGTTTTGAAATCTAACCAAGACGTCATGGTGCCCAAACTTGACCAAACAATTCTGATTTGATGTATGGATTCATTTCAGACGTGTCAGAACCATTGTACAGAACCCATCGTACCAATGAGTGAAAGTCAAACTCAAAACAAGACTTAAGCCAAGAAACAGAGCAATAATTGTGGTTCTGAGACTGGACTCGAACTCCAGTCTTCTAGACAGAAGTTTGCTGACTTCTACAGACCTTAAAGTTTTAGATCATGACTCCACCTCCATTAAATGAGGCGATGATGAAGCTCCACTAGACGGGGTGGTAATGGCCCACTGAGCCTACTAGCAGGTGGAGATGGTGCCGACTGGCCCATATGTGTGGGAAGATATACACTGATAATTATTTTTAATGCCAGTTCAGGTGGACAGAAGTGTGCTCACCTAATCAAGTCCACCGGTTCTGTACAGACAGAAGCCAGAATGTGAAAATCACACATCGTACAGAGCTGGCCGACGTGCAGCAGGGCAGTCAGCCGGACGGCTTTGTGTATTTTATCCTATTTTATTGACTCGTTCATGTTGTTGAGCAGAACACAATAAAAAAAGCAGCTCTTCTTGTTGCTGTCAGGAGGTCGGCATCACGTTGTTGGACAGTGTCAACAACTGTAAAGGTGTGTGTGTGTGTGTGTGTGTGTGTGTCCTTGGATTAGTATTTATTACCCTTAAGGAGCTGGAACTTGAAGGGATGTTTTGCGTTTTCTATCTGGAGGACTGATTAAAACAACAGCGTGGAATCGGTTTCCTATAATTGTGTGTGTTCTAGATTTCACTTTTATCTCTGTGTTTGTCGTCCTGGGCACTGGTGATATTGATTTCTTTCTTTCTTGTGGTCCTGTTTCTTTTTCTTCTGCGTTTCTTGTGTTTGTTGATCCATAGCTGGAGCCTTGCCATTTCAGATGGTGGTCCTGTGAGAGACGCTCAGATTTAAATATGTGGGCTTATATTTAAATATGTGTCGTGGGTGGAAAGGCGAGAGATTAAAGGGGCTTTTGTGCAAACTATAAATGACTTATCTAATTCTCCATCAGATAGGATTTAGAGATTCGTCATCATGCTAATATAACACAGTGGGTTTAGGTTAGGTCAGCTTGTGTAATTGGAAAGTTCAACCTCCTGTTATGAAAGTTTCTCCACTTTCCCGCTAAGCTTCGGGGGCAGAGAGCGAATAGTGACACTCAGACAATATAACACTTGTCATTTCACTCCTAAACGTGTGAATGCAGATCTCTAATCAGATTAAAGTGGGAGCCCGTGATGTGGGATAATGTCTTTTTAATGTCTTCTTTGGCAGCTGACTGAGAGCGGTTTGTGAAAGCGTCAGTCATCTGCTCATCAGAGGCCTCCTCTGTAAAACATTTACTTCCCTTCACTCTCGGGCTCTTTAGCCACATTCCATTAGCGCTGCAGTTGACATTTAAGTGTGAAACAATTAGGTGAGGCGGATCGGAGCTGGCAAAGAGCCGCCGGTCCGCACTGCAGGCCTGGAGGGTTTTCTCCATCCAACATCTAATAGACTCGTCTACCACCACATAAGCAGTGTGCTGCTCGGCCATGTGATGGATTTTTCTTTAAAGTTCACCTCTCGAGGGACGGCATCAGACTTGTTGAGACAGGAGGGGAGGAAGGTGTGAGGCGGGGGCAGGATGGAGTGTCAGAGAGCAGTTGGATTGCTCCCATTTAATATTGATCCTTGAATCCTGGTTCCCCTTTAATGGCCTGAGAGCGAGCCAGAGGCTGCACGAAGGGCCGCAAGATGTGAAGTGAGGACGAGATCAAACGGCCGGCTTTGTTTCCAGCTACTTTTGTAAAAGGCAGATTTAATGAAGTAGTTGGTGGGTGGAGCTTTGGAAATGAGAGCGTAACTGAGATCGCTTTAGCTCCATGTTGTTGTGTGAAGAGCCGGCCGTGTGCGTTCACGTGTGCGTCTGGATGTGTGTGGGCGCGTTCTGCAATGCTACCAAACATTCCCGTTCAATTTGTGCTGGATAATCATTTCCCCTGATTGCTTGTAGACTCACTGGGCCACAACTTGGATGGGTTGTAATGTCGAGCAAATGAGTTTTTCTTTCTTCCCGCTGAGGGGAAGCTGATCTCGTCGTAATGACGCGCAGCAAAGAGACAGCGGAGCGACAGAAGGGCTACGAGAGCTCGGTCACGTTTAACGAGCACACAGGGCAGGACGTAGCGGAAGAAACTCATCTAAGACAAGTTCTGGGACGGTTTGAACTTCCTCCGTCTCCCTTAATTACCCGTGTTGCATTCAAAGACCACCTAAAAGTCTTCCAGTGCTTCTACTGCAGTGTTTCACAGGTTCTAACACCACATTTAGACGAGGTGTTGGCTGTCTTGGAACAAAAATGAGCGCTGGAGTGTGATGACTGCATGTTTTAATGGAGTGTCATCGTGGTCGACTATCTGGGACTGGGTTCACGTTTTGTGTTGAGACTGTGGCTACATACAGAAATATGTAACGCTAGTGCTGCTTACAGGCTGGTAGCGAAGGTTGCTGCCTGGTGGAGGACAGACAGAGCAGAGTGGGTCTATCAGGGCATCTTCATGCTGGAAAGAAAGCTGATGGGAGAAGCAGAACAGTGAGTCGTGAGCTGTAAAAGATGCGGAAAAGCTTTGTGTTGAGGGGACTGCAGATCTGGTGATGCTGATCTGTGGATCCCTTTCACATTAAAATACAATTCAGTAAATAAAACTATGGATTACTGCAGCTTTAACCTTTCATTGTGGTATTTTTAAACCCAGATGTAAATAAATAACCTTCTTGGCTTCGTTTTGTTTTTTTTGGCATTTGTCACATTTTGCTCATTTTTAATTCAGTATAAAGTCCTGCATCTCTGTGGAAACAGCACCAACATGGATGGAGCAGAGAGAACCCAATATGTCTTGTGTGCAGTGTGACACAGTTATAATGCCATAAATCATTAAATAACTAAAATGAAAGTTGGATTTTGTTATTCGTCTACAAACACTGAAAGATGCAATCAACATTTATCCAAATGCCTTCAGGCGCTGCTACTAAAACTGAAAACAGCTGAACCTGGTGTAGATATTTAGTTTTACAGTCTCTACTAACTCTGCACATTAACCCCAGAACGATATTTCACCGTGCTGGATGTGTCCTCCAGCAACTTGCTGACAACTTGCTAAACCGTTTTTCAACTTCATTATGTTGATCAAGTACGTTTTATTTAATTCAGTCTCTTCTCTGTGAGCCTGCAGTTCAGCCAAAATGTCAGCTCGTCTTTACCACGTGAGGCCTCAGCTGAGTCTGCCACAGATTCACAGTTTCACCAAGAAGCAGGATCTGGTGAAACGGGTTCATTTTATGGCAAATTCTTGAATGAGACGTGTAGAATGAAATGGTTTTGAGGAAATATCCTGGTTTTAAGCTTATGTTTTTGCTATTTTTGCTGATGGGACAGTAAATCAGACACGGTACGATTGAATATCTGATCATTATTTCTAGGTTTTCAGTGGCCATTGGATTCATTTTGGTGATCATTAAAAGAGAACATGCTTTTCATACCCACCAACAGGTTTTGAGGTTTAGAGAGTTATCAGGGATGAAAATGTTTGGAATCGGTTCAATATTGTGAGAAAACAGGCGATGGATGGCAAAGCGACTGCATTATCATCTACTGAGCATCTGTGTATATGACTGGAGACTGTTTCTGCCATTATTCTGCCAGTGTGTTGGACGTACTAATGCCAGGTCAACAAATACCTTTGGCTAATAGCATTACGTCCACTCCGTCTGCAGCAGGACTCTGTGCTCTTGGAACAGCTTTTTCATTTAGGAGAAAGTGTTTCTGTGCAGGACTCCTTCTGCTGTCTGACTGGCCGGCCCGGTCAACATGTTGGTCTGCAATCACAACAAGAATGCTTTCATCCATCTGTTGCACAACTGACCACAACCTGAGATTGTCTCTGTCTCTGTGTTATTTTTTGTTTTTTACACTGGTTGATTTAGGCAACGTGGGCAGGGAGCGGTACCTCGAATGCAGTTTGTATCAGTACCACACAGACAATCTGGTAAAAGTAAACCTGCTGCCCACCACCAGCCTCACCTCTGTGAGTTTGGTGCGTGTTATAGTTTCTGTGTACATGAGGGTCCACATGATATGAATTTCATCATCTCCCCAAGTCTCCACACAGAACCTTCTGCAGATGTCCACTTGCAGCTCAACATCTGTATTCATGCCGGCTACGAGGGCAGGAGGGCACAGGCATGAAAACAGTGAGGATGTGCTGCAAATACAGCACAGAGTCCTCCAAGGGGATCACAACTCTGGAAAAGCAGCGTGATAACAAAAGCTACACGTCTGTGGCGTCTGCAGCTGTTGGGAGAGGAATCAACTCATCTCCCTCGATCCGTCGGTGATGACTCAAACTGGGCGCAAACTTACAGCTGAATCGTGCAGGAGCACCACTAAATCACAGCATCATTTCTCCAAACAGTCATTTAGTGCACCTGCACACACCTTCGCTCAAAAGAAGAACGAATCAAGCCAGTCAGAGACACAGCAGCATTGAGAGAGTGGAGGAGGGAGGAAGTGTTTCACTGTTAGCACTCCTCAGATGCTCCGATTCGCTGTCTTGATGAGAATATTAATATTTTAAGATATCATGGTTAAAGACAGAAAACCAGACACTTATGGATCAGCTCACTCTGATGAGGTCATAAATGACGTGTGGGTCGTGTGTTTATTGATGCTTGTTGGGCTGGAGGAGAGACAGAGCTGCTGCCTGCTCTGCTGAGAACAGCTTCTGTGCAGCTCTTGTGTTCAATGTATATTCTTATCCAAACGAGATAGTTTTATACTTTAAAAGGTTAACAGGCGGTCTCTCTCCAGTAATATTTATTATCCCTCAGTGTGCTCCATTCATTCACATTGATCCACAGGTGTTACCTCAGCTACAGTAAACTCCTGTCTGCTCCCCAGACTGGTGTCTTCCTGCAACAACTCACCAAATGTGAGACTCAGAAATGAGAGTGAGACAGGAGGAAAACGACCGAACAGGGTGATGTGAACAGGAGGCGCTTTGAATGTGCAGAGGAGACGGATGTGATGCCTGGGAGGGAGGCTGGAGGGAGGCTGGTGTGGGAGTCGTGACTGAGGAGTGGGCAGTGGGTGATGCAGAGTGCTGAGAGGTGGGAGCTGAAGCAGCTGGCGTGGTCCTGTGTTGGCGCCGTGGCGTGGAGACCGGAGCAGGTGGTGCCGATTGACATCAGACATGAGGCTGGCAGAGAGCAGCCAGTGAACCTGAGGCACAAAGTTAGTTGACTGGAAACAAACTAGAGCGGCCTAATTGGAGCAGAGATGCTTTTAGCATTAGTACCACATTAGTGAACAATTTGATGGAGGCTGGAGAGGAGAGCCGGGTTGATGTACTGCTGGGTCGTAATTGGCAGAAGAACCTGGACCAGGAGACGGAGCGTCACCGAGAGCCCAGACGGACACAGATTCACACCGAGAGAGACACAAAGTGATGATCAGAAAGAGAAACACTGAACAGAAAGACTTGTGTTACATGCTGGACACACGTCTGTCTCTGCAGGAATTCAATCCATAACGTCAGACCCTTATTCAACAGTCTGTCAGTGACAAGAACAAACGGCCACATGGATTACATTCCAGCTGTTCGCCATTCAAGTGTCACTCAATACTGTATTGATTCCAAACATTTCTGTCCTTATTAATCATTTACACACACGGACACAAGCGGCCGAAATGA
Source organism: Stegastes partitus (assembly GCF_000690725.1). NCBI lineage: Eukaryota > Metazoa > Chordata > Actinopteri > Pomacentridae > Stegastes > Stegastes partitus. The sequence continues at coordinate 248,488 of NW_007578104.1, read as the reverse complement.
GCTTCCTCTGCTGGGTGGCTGGGTTCAGCCTTAGAGATAGGCTGAGGAGCTCGGACATCCGGAGGGAGCTCGGAGTAGAGCCGCTGCTCCTTCACATCATAAGGAGCCAGATGAATGCTTCCTGAGAGGCTTCCTCTGGAGGGTCTGAACACGTCCACCTGGGAGGAGACCCCGGGACAGACCCAGAACCCGCTGGAGGGATTATATCTCTCAGCTGGCCTC
>NW_007578104.1:243055-247350 GCF_000690725.1 Stegastes partitus | reverse complement strand
ATGCATAAGTTAGAAGCTTAATGGCTCATTGGTGCAGCAAAGTCATTTTAAACTAAGACTGAGCAAAACTGAGAGATCAGCCTGTTAAATCGTGGACTTCAAGGCAGATTTAAGGCTAAGTCGAGGCGGCTTTATCAACATTACACTGCCAAAATAAATAATCAGAGAGTGTCTTCAGTGTAACAGATCCAGACAGATCCTGACCACATCCAGACAGTCTGGCCAGGAAGGAAAGGACGGCCGTGAGTCCTTGCAAGTAAATCGAGAAAAGATGATGCAGTATCAGAAAAAAAAAGACATGACGCAACACTTAAAATGTTAATGTATGATAAATGTCTGAAAAGGGCTGGTCGGCCGGTTTAATTTATCTTTGAGACAAGGCTGACAACAGTAATAAAACAACACTTTGTGCTTAAAGAGGTAGAATGAGAGGAGAACAGGAGGGATGGGCTTGGAATAATAATCTGGATGCTGCAGTTTGTGATCATAATTGGTCATTAGCATCACTTTAAACCTTTACAGTCACAGATGTAAGTTAACAGTTAGTCACTGATGTCTACCTCCTGAGAAACCAATATATTAGATACAGGTAGTGTCTAAATGAATCGATGTTTATGTGCTAATGATGCATTAAATGACTGAAAGGTGTCAGTCTCAGTGATGAACTCAGAGATGTTGCTCCTCTTAGCTTTGCACAGCAGCATAGCATCTCAGCTGATTGTTTTAGTTTGATGGGGTCAGCTTCATTGTTTTCTAAAGTGTTTCATCAGCCTTATTTCCAGCCACAAACCAAGAGAGGAAACATGATGTAGGACTTAAATTCATCAGACAGACACGAGTACGTGCTCATGTTTCTCTGTGTGAAGAGTCGGCTGTTGGCTGCCTGGCTAGCTGACTCTTTTAGATGCCAGGAGGCTGTTTTCCTCTGCAGGAACTTGTGGGCCGGTTTAGGCAGCAGCATGTGCATGTTTTCACCACATGAACGGCCTCTGTGGAACCTCTTTCAGGGCTGTTTCAGGAGAGGAAATAGAACCTACTCCACAGCAGGTGCTCCTGGAAAAACTGCTGTGCAGGTCTCAATGCTGATTGGTTAAAGTCCTAATGATGATTGATGGTCTAATCTAGTAGCGAGTTTTCTCCTCTCACACTTCAGCATCAACAACGTAAAATTTGCTGTATGTTCTAATTCCCACATGCTCATAGAACTGCAGCTACATCCAGGATCTACCATCTGGTCTTGTTGTGGCACTCTGGGAGCTGTGGATCCTTCAACCAAAATGAAAAACAGAAAAAGCTGAAAGGGCAGATTATGAGGCCGCTCCTGTAAACGTTCAAATAATCAGTGGAAGCAAATAGAGAATTTATTTCCAAGACATTTCTGAGTGTTTGAGTTTTTGAGGGCTGCAGGTGTCTCAGTGGTTAGCACCGTGGCCTCACAGCTAGAAGGTCGCTGGTTCGTGTCCCGGTGAGGACACCCGGGATCTTCCTGCGTGGAGTCTCCATGTTCTCCCCGTGCAGCGTGGGTTCTCTCCGGGTTCTCCGGCTTCCTCCCACAGTCCAGAAACATGCTGAGGTTAATTGGTGATTGTAAATTGTCCGTAGGTGTGAATGTGAGTGTGCTTGGTTGTCTGTCTCTAAGTGTAGCCCTGTGATAGACTGGTTACCTGTCCAGGTGAACCTGCCTTCACCCTGAGTCAGCTGGGATAGGCTCCGCCCCCCATGACCCTGGTGAGGATTAAGTGGTGTATAGTAAATAGATGGATAATAGACTTTTGAGTGTATGTGTGTTCTAATAAAACAGACAGAAACTCTTAAACCAGTTTCAAACGGCTTTAGAAAGTCTTTGCTGCTTTAAGCGCCCTCAGGTCCGGTGACCCTCACCACTGATACGGTCCTTTGTCAGTATTTCAAGGTATTTCAACTGTCGTGAGTAAAACTGGTGTTACACTTTCAGCTTTAAGAACCTGCTATTATCCACGTGACATAAAAGTCCTCACCTGTGCAGAACTCTACAGATGTTCAGCCCAAACTCTGTGCTAAGCTACGAGGAAACGCATGAAATATGTAGACGTCCATCCACTGCCCATGTATGTAACGGAGTACTCAAATCGATTTTTATAGTGGTGTCTGCAGCTGAACGTGTTTGCATGGGAAGATAATTAAGGTGTAAGCAAACAGACCAGACCGGAGGAAGCCGACGAGCTGACAAGCAGCCAGCCAGTAATGGTGACGTTCTTTAATCTGCTCCCCATCACCTAAGGCCTCTCCACCTGTGGTCTCCCATCACTGACACCTCAGACCCATGTATTTTATAAAAAAAAGATGTTTGATGGCAGGCTTGAGTGCCAGTGGCAGCGGCTCCTCTCTTTCCCCTCATTGTCTCCTTCCCTGCAGACAAATATCAAAGAGAAGCGCCTCCTTCGACTCAGAGCCGAGACGGTGGGAGGAAAATAGAAAAAGAAGAGGCAGTGGCAGGCTTGGTTAAAAAAATAGAAGCCCGAGCTGCCACATTTTAGGGAGCATGTTTAATTTTTAATCACTGCCGACTCCTGAATCACCCAAAATCCGGCAGAACCGGCTCACTGTGGATGCTTTTAATTAAGGGTGTTGAAATGTGTAGCGTGAGGCTCGCTGTCTGCAGCAGGAATCATCCACAGGCTGCAGGTAAGTCATCAGACGTATCGCTCGTTACTCACACGGGGTTCAGGGGTCCCAGGATTTATGGGTAAAACAAAGAACCCAGCTGACGGCATATAAATGACTTTCTATGAACATCAGTGCAGGTGTTGCTGACAAATGAAGCTTTTTTTTCTTTCTTTCTTTTGTCTGGAGAGAAACCTCGTCATAAGCAGAGCATTCGCAGGCAGACGTGCTCACAATGCTGATACCACACACAAGGCTGTCGTACCTGAGCTGCACCTCAACACACACAGCCAGACACATTCCTGTAGATTAGAGACGCTTTATTTGGTGTAATTGAATCATCTCAAGGCTTTTAATCTCAGCAGAGCCCAGTCAGCACGTACGGCCAAGGTCACCGTCGGACGCACGCGAGAAGATGCTCCAAAACACGGCGAACACGCTCCGCCCAGCAGCCACCTGGAAGTGGAGCAGGGCGTCGAGAATGACGAGACATCTCCTAAGTAGCAGATTGAAGTCTTTGTTCCGGGCTTTGTCTTTGCAAATGACTTAGATAAAGGAAGATTTCGCTGACGCACGTTTTCGACTGTTTAACTGATTAAATGGCTTAAGTAGATTTATTCCAAAAACAAACAGAAATGCTGCAGATAAGAGAGAACATCCTCCTGCATACGGTGAAACGGCGAGGATTACATCGCACGTTCTGATGCCAGTGATGTCTGAAAGAGGCAATTTAAATCCCCAGAATGATATAAATGGAAAAGTCTTTGTTGAAAATTAGCGGCTGAAAAGGAAAACTCTTCCAGAAGAATGGCGTGAATACAGAGCGGATGATTTTGGACATTTTCTGCCTGTAAAATGAGTCTCCTGCTGAGTGCCAAACGGTCACATCCTCTGTGTGTTATGGATGCAATAACATGGGGCATTAGCTGACTTTTAGTCATGCAGGAGTTTCTTCCAGGACATTGAAACGTTTGTTTAAATGTTGAACTTACTGGAAGCTCCTCATCAGATCCGGTCTATTCTTAGCCTAAACAAGGCTTTCACTAATTCAGCATGAGAGGATGCTGCACCAGCTATTACAAGTTCTTGTTGGCAGCGTGTTCATGGGCGTACAATAGCTATCATTGTATTTCTCTGTACTGAAGAAAACATTAAAAATCTGACGGCCCTCAGGCAGGTTGAAAGAAGCATATTTTCTTTATGGGTTTTAAACAGATTTGAGGACAAACATCCATCCAGATCAAGTGTGTCAGATCTGACCGCGTTGTGACTCCAACAAAGAGAATGACTTTTGATGCCTATTGCTGTAAATAGACACTGAAGGTTTTTAAGAGCCTGAAGATCTTCCTGGAGCCGTTTGTCACAGCTGCTGCTGCTGCTGCAGATGTGATTGTGGATGAGTTTGGTGAGCGGCCAAATCACCAGGCCCAACTACAATAACTAACTTCCTGCTGCTTTCAGAACAGAAGCAGGCATCCGCTCCTCTTCTCCTCCTGTGATGCCGTCCAGTGTGGAAATGAGGGCAGCCTCGGGTCACCTGCTTCACAAAAGTTTCAATGGCAACAGACAGTTTTAAAGTTTTCCCCCTTTTTTATTTCCAAATGACTTCACTGTTGCTGTCTCAGAGACCGGATGGCTTTCTGTTTCCCTCA
>NW_007578104.1:227976-241082 GCF_000690725.1 Stegastes partitus | reverse complement strand
CAAAGGACACCTTCAGATCCTTCTGAGGCAGCAGGTGAAGTGAGTCCAGCAGCTGCAGACCGTCTACTGTAGATGACAGTTTCCTCAGTCCCTGCTCTGATTGTTTATTTCCTTTTCGTTGTGTAGAACAACCTTGTGTTGCATCCTATCTGCATTAAAGTGCTGAATAAATAAAGTCAGACTGATTGATTGATAATCTCACGCTGACAAAGGCCACCTGAAGAATCAGCACAAAGCAGTGCTGTGCAGCGTTAAGTGGCTTTCAGTCGCATGTAATTGAGAAGAAAAAGGCTCTTCTGTGTGTGGCGGATCCTGCATTAATGTGGCAAAACAACAAAGCTCGTCTTGTAACAGTTGCTGACAGCAGGAAGCGTGTTTACAGTCAACAGGACTGTTGGCCTCCCCGTGAGTCCTCCAGCGCTGTGCGGCACACGGATCCTAATGCGGCACCAAGTGTAGCAACACAGTGACGAAAGGACGCGTGAGACGAGAGAGATGAAGCTATTTCCAGGACCTTGCATTAATCAAAACAAAAACAAACAGAAAAAAAACAACCTCATTGCCACATATTGACCAGATCCAGAGTGCACCCCGCACACACAGCCGGTGCTTCTTCACTCAAAGCAAATAAAACATTCTTAGTTTCAGTTCAGCACCAAATTGCTTTTGTCACACTTCCTGGGTTCTGAAACACTAAGTTATTCTTCAGCTACTCCTCTCAGACTGAGTGCAGCCACATATAAGTAATTTAGGATCTAAGTGCCCAATAGCTGGATCCAATAAAAGGTGGAGACGGTACCGAAACACACACACACCAACTCACACCTTCCACAAGTCATTTCAGTCCGACAGCAGTTTGCCGTCCGCCATCTCAGTGGTTTTAGGATCATTATAGGAAGTGAGGCCAGTTCATGCTTCCTGCAGACCGACACACGCCTCGACAGCAGAGAGCGGTTCTATTCACGGTTCTGTTACGGTCGGTCCACGCCGATCTGGCCCCGTCGCCCGTCATGTCGAACACAGAAGAACACTCAGGTATAGCAGCTTGTTACGGATGACAGTGATTATTCCTGAGCTGTGTCCAGCGCAGTGGATGGACAGAACACGGGAGTTCTGGAGAAATCCGGACCGTGTTTGGTCTGTCGAAGCACAAATCAAAGCACCTCCAACGTCTGCTTCAATTACAGCTCCTATTGATCAGTTATGAAGGTGTGGGTGGCGGAGAATCTTCTTGTTCTTTCTTTCTTCATATCAAACGTTTGCTTTAAGCACCACTTGTTGTTCTGGCCCAACGAGGCGGGCTTGCAGTGCGGACAGTCCACACATTCACTGTATTTTTGGGACGTGAAACAGACGTCACCTGTACCTATGTGCAAAGCAGGAATTGTCCTTAAGGATGTAAATGATCAGTCCATTAACAGGCAGATGAATGGGGCGGGTAAGCAGGCAAAGCCAGTCGTATGGACGATGTGGCCCGGTCCGGATAATCTTTTTACGCTACCATCGTGGCGGCTGAGGGATGACAGTGACAGCTCTGATCAGCTCATCTCGGTGTCGGCGGGCCTCCAGGCACGACGTGACAACAGCACCGATGAGCTCTGGAAACGATTATTTCCAACGGCCTGTCGCTGCGTTGAGCCCATGTGGACCCATGTGGACCCATGTGGACCCATGTGGCCTCCAGCCACACAGGGAAGGAAAAATGCAGGAAAAGCCAACATTGTGTGTGTTTGAATTCCCTGAATTATGCAACACAGGTTTGTGTTTGTATCAGGACCTTGGGAGGAGGAGCCCTACGAGGTGCTGCTGTTAAACAGGGGACTGATTCAATCGCTGTGAAGTTATCTTCCACTTCATTAAAATCTCCTTCTGCAGCTACATACCGCTGCATTCTGGTGTCCAGTATCCATTATCTATACATCACTTCATCCTCATTAGGGCTGCTGGGGGCTGGAGTCCATCCCAGCTGACTTAGACCTCGTCCACACGTAGCAGGTATCTCACAAATCCAAGACATGTTTCTACCATGTGTCCTGTCATCCACACCAAAACGCATCAAAACGATTCTTTCAAACACCTCCGACCAAAGTGAAGATCTGTGAATCCTCCGTTTATGCGTCTGTATCAAGAACCGGGTTTCAGGTTTCCAAACGTCAAACATGTTCCAAACTAAACATGTTCTTTACGTCACGTATGCGACCTGTGTTTACGTTTGGAAACAGCGTGGACGCCCTCAGAACCGTGTCAGAACTGGTCCAGGCCCAGATACCACTCCACGTACAAGAACACAGGCGAAGGACGGCGTTAAGGACGGGTAGGTTCTCCGTCAGAGACACCGACGCCGGTTTTGGGTCAGACCGGGACGCACTGCCAGCTGGTGGAAGAACTTTGAAATCGTGCTCCCAGAGGAATGGCGTGATGATTTCCGTATGTCCCGGTCATCACTCCTGTCGTCGGAGTTATTCCATCCTCACGTAGAATATGGATGTGCTGAACACCACCCTAACACGGTCAGGGGTGGATGGATTCTGTTCTAACAACGAAGTGGTGTGGACGTCAGTTTTTTGCTAGATGAAGGCGGGGGATATTCGGTTTTACAAAAACCCTCCGGAGAACCCGGAGAGAACCCACGCTGCAGGCCCAGATTCAAACCCAGGACCGTGTAGCTGTGAGGTGATGGTTCTAACCGCTGTACCACTGTGCTTGCATTCTGGTCTTCTGCTGATTCAAGAAAGTGCAGCAGGTCTTCTTCTATTTGTTGTCTTAGAAGCTCCATCTGTTTCCTTTTCACTCCAGGACCAGACTCAGAATGGGGTTTCTTAGAGCACAGACTCGATTTTAGGGAAAACAAAACGCTGCACGGTGCTGGATCAGGTGTATGAGGAGTCTGGTCGAGTACTGCGATGCATTTCTTAACCAAAGACTTCTGGTCTCCTTCTTCTGACCTTTTCTGACAAAGTTTCAAACTTTGTAATCCAGCACTTGTGTCTTGAAAACAGATGTTCATCCATGTTTAGTGTCTAACAGTCAGGCTGCTTGTTTTAAACTAGGCCGTATATATGAACATAGCTTAGGTTTGTAGTGTTTCCTCTCAGTAGTTCCACAGATCTATTAAAGCTTCATAATTAAGGCAATGAAGTAAAAAAGTACTTACAGTGACCTCTTCAAAGCCTGGTCTGCTCATGGTGCTGTGTGCCGACGTCCTGACCGGCTAAAGCACTTCCAAGTCATAAAGCTTTGTCCATAGATCAAGAAGAATGAGACGATGATCATAGATTTTACTAAATGGACAAAACATTAGTTTAGATCAAACCTACTGACAACAATGTTAAAAATCAGCTGACACTATAAAACCTCGAGTGTAACGTCAAACTAGTCTGAGTTATGAAATCATACACTGCATTTAAAATAGGCTACCTGTCGTCGTTATTGTACCTTTCCTGCTATCTGGAGACAGGAGGCTGGAGAGCGCCTCCAGAGCCTCGACAGTGTGTCGGCCGGCCCGGGGGATTTGCAGGATGAGCTGCTCAGCGCTGCCCAGCTGATGGAAAAAATGCTCATTTACATTCAGCTATAGAGTTAGTTTGACAGCTGGATGGAGCTGCTGCTAATGACAAATGGAGCAGAATAGAAAAAAGGTGAGCATACAGTCAGGGAGAGGCTCGTACGTCCATCTTAAGACGCCTCCACCACAGGTGAGCTGAGCACGTGGCTGCAGCCTCCAGGTGCTGCATGCTTTGTGGTACAGAGAGGAAGTCACACAGGGAATGTAATGGAGTTTGTAGTAGTGCTAAAGAAAGTCTCCACCACGAGCTGCTGCTGCTGCTAGCGCCTCTCTCCATGTGTGTGTTTGTGTGTGTGTGTGTGTGTGTGTGTGTGTGTCTGCCCTCAGGCTGATGTGACCAATTGGAAATGCATGCCATATATTCCTGCAGATGGCCCTCTACCTGCTCTGTGTGGGGTGTTTGTCTGTGGACTTGTATTAATCACCCTGCAGGGGGTTCAGAGTCACATTACAATGACTTGACTCCCATTTGTGAACGCAGAGGAAAACCCCACAAGATAAAGCATGGCATGTCAGGGTTCTGACTCAGGAGGGAGACGAGGAGGTCAGGGTGGTGGATGGGTCTGGAGTCTGTCTACTGTTACGTATCATTTCTTTTAATAAGTTTACATTTTTATTACCAATACCACCTGTTTTAGGATGATAGGATGTAAACTAGGGGTTGATCATTTATCTTCCTTGCTCAATATTGTGCGCATGCGGGACACTTTTGGGTCGTATGAAGTTCACACAGCAGATCACATACAAGTCGCATTGAAGTGGAAACGTGAAGGAAGTCACAAAGAAATCCTCATTGAGCATCAAGTCCTGCAGTGTGAACGTAGCCAATCTGTGGGATTGTTCAGTCAGATAATACGCCGTCATCCTGATTGGTGACATTAAATGTCATGTCGGAGTCACAATCCAAGGCTGTCGCTATGTTAAGGCTGTTTTATGGGTTCTGTTGGGTTTTCCTATAAACCTGTCGGATAGCAGGTTCTGGATTGTTAAGGGTCGATTATCCAGTCATGACTGTATATATGTAGTATGGCTGATATGTATATATATCAGTGTGGGTTGAACTTTCCAAACCAGTCTGTGCTTTGATCTTGAATACAAACCTCTAAAGCAGCACAGACACTGGCTTCATTGCACTCGTCAGAATACTTTTGGAAGAACAAACTACCTTCATGGACTCTAACTCTGATCAGTGTCATTCTTTACCCACAATGTGCTGCTATATGCAGATACTGTAAAAAGTACAGTTGGGGTTTCATCCAATACCGTCGATCTTTTTTTGGGGAATATTCGCTGATGTTTCTGCAGACCAGGTGGATGCATCACCTGGTCGGATTCCATCATCTAGATCTCTGACTGGCACAGCTGACAAAGATATGCAAGAAGTCACCGTGTGTGTGTGTGTGTGTGTGTGTGTGTCCACTGCATCCTTCCCTCCACAGTCCCGTTTCCTTCTCGCGCTCTAATTGGATGCTGCTCGTCGTCTGTCTCGCTCTGCACGGTGCTTCCACTACAAGCTGCTTTTGGCTGCAGAGACTCAGAAGCATGTTTAAGAAGTCGTCGTAGCATCTGGGAAAGTTTGTGACGAGCTCAAGGTCAAGATGAGCCTGGCGACTTCTCACACGCTCATGCTAGCTTTTTGCAGCTGATTTCGCACGACATCGTCATCATCGTTGGTACCGACCCATAACGGCTTTAAAGTGAAATATTGGCATTGACCCAGAATGGACATTCTGGTCCAGCTGAAGTTGACGTAGATTTCTTACTTTGCTCAGTGACTGTATTTTATGTCTGCACCTGCCCGTGGGTCGCAACGATAAGAGGAGGCATGTCATGTTATTTCCTTTTCAGGAGAGAGCTGATGGTTTCTGCATTTAGGAGTAAAACATATGTGGATATACAGGTAATAAGCCCACATCTTCAGCAAACTGACAGAAAAGGTGTTTGCAAGGCTGTAGGAGGTTAGAGTTAGAGCGAGAGGCTGGAGGTGAAACCCAGCTCATCCCTCCACTCTCCGCCAGATCATTGACTCTCTTCTAGCATCTCTTCATGAATCTCTCTCTGTCATAGTCACACCATCTCCAACCCGGACCATCCAGCGGCTACGACTGTCAGGGAACAGGTTTGGACCCAAGTGCAGACACAAGAACAGGCGGAGACAGATCAAGGAACTACAGAGTTCATTTTAAACGATTAACAAAACTGACAAGAATGAGGGAATCTAAGCTGTACGGGAAGCTAAATGTCAAGCAACCAAACCTAAAACCAAGAAGTGGCAAAACTAGAAAAACACTAAAGATCATGAACTAAACTAACAGAGGGACAAAAATACAAAGCAAAGGGAAAGGCTGACTAGAGTTAACAAAACAGGGTTCTTCTGGTAGATTAATGGTATCAACTGGACCTGCTTGAGTTCCTTGAAGACGTTTCACCTCTCATCCAAGAGGCTTCATCAGCTCTGACTAACGAACCCCACTGTGTCAGGGGGAGCCCTAACGACCCACATAACGAGGGGGAGGAGCAACAAACCCCCAATTAAAACCTAAACTCAGGTGTTAATGTCTCCTTCAGGATATCAGTATGTGGAACTCCCAACCAGTCAGTCAGAGCTGATGAAGCCTCTTGGATGAAGGTGGAACGTCTTCAAGGAACTCTAGCAGGTCCAGCTGCTACGATTAGACCACCAGAATACCCCTGTTATGTTAACTCTAGTCCCTCTTGTCCCTCTGTTAGTTTAGTTCATGATCTTTAGTGTTTTTCTAGTTTCGCCACTTCTTGGTTTTAGGTTTGGTTGCTTGACATTTAGCTTCCCGTACAGCTTAGATTCCCTCATTCTTGTAAGTTTTGTTAATCATTTAAAATAAACTCTGTAGTTCCACCTCTCTGCCTGTTCTTGTGTCTGCACTTGGGTCCAAACCTGTTCCCTGACAGTCGTAGCCGCCGGATGGTCCGGGTTGGAGATGGTGTGACTATGACAGAGAGAGATTCATGAAGAGATGCTAGAGGAGACAACGCTGTCATTGTTTTATCTCTGAGCAGTCAACGATTGATTTTCAAGGTTCTTGGAAAGACAAGTAGCTCTCATTCATCAAAGTGCTGCTGCTTGTTTGTTGCACTGCCAAACTCCGTATTTATCGCTTCAATCTGAACACTCGTCTCTGTTTAAGCTGGATTTATACAGAAATTGAAATTACACAGCATAATGATGAAGAGAATCAAAACATGTACAGCTTTCAGTGTGTAGTTGTGCATCTTCTCTTTACAGACTCATGTTATTAGTTCTTGCTCAGCCTGAACCCAGCCGAGCGGTTCAGATATCCCGGTACGATACCCTGAGTAGCAGATCTGTGGTCATCCTCTCTCCAGTGGCTCCTTGCCTTTCTTCACACTGTTCCTGTCAGAAACAAAGGCAGCAATGACGAGCTCTTGCAGCACACTCGCCTTTGATTTACCTGCTGTAGTTGTCTGAGACGGCCGCTTTAATCTGATGCGGCGGTATCAGAGACGCAATACCTCGGTGAATCAGAGCCGGCGCTCTCAGATGAATGCTGAGTTTTGGGAGATTCAGTCAATCAGGGCGATCTTAATGGATTGTTGAGGAAGTGAGGCTTCATGTTCACCCTCATTAGTGTTTTTTTACCGCCTTAGAACAGCTGATTCTGCCAGTTGGAGACGTTTTTCTATAAACTACAGTGACACAAACAGCCGCTATAGATCGGAGGGGCCATTATTTCAGAACGTCTGCTGCAGAATATTGTATAAGACTCACTTTAGAGCACGCTTCGTGGACTGAGTCAGTTTCATGAGTCACAGGACATCAGTGCTTTACCAGGTGGAGCCAGGAGTCCTGCTGCAGGAGGTGGACCTGCTGTTATATATAACTTACCTTAAGATTGATTGTCTTTGCCCTGCAGTTACACAAACAGCCAGCCACAGCCGGCGTCATCAGCCGAGGAGGAATGATCGTATTTTACATGCACGACAGGTCTTTCACTGTTTGCTGACGGGTCTTCAGACCTATTTTTAAAGCTCTGTCTGCGCTCTTATCCACCTGCTCAGGATCATTTTAATTGTTCTGAGGTTTTAGAAACAATCATCTTTCACTCTGCATGGAAGGAATGTTTTCTCTTTTTCTGGGTTGTACAAAATAATAATACCTTTAAAGATACTAAAAATACAGAATTTGAATGCATAATGTGTTAAATTATGGAACAACACCGTTTATTGTCTCATTCTGGCGCCGTAAGCCGCTGAGTGGACCAACGAACCCTCCTGGTGCTCGCCGTTGGTCCTTTGCAGTTCTCTAGAACTTCCAGATGGTCAGTCTGCTGCTGCCTGAATTATTCATTGTTCCTCCGGTTTGGCAGGAGTTCTGCGGTTCCCACGGGTTCTGTCACACAGAAAGTCTTAAAAATAACTAATAACAAAAAGTCTTGTGTAGTACATCCTGTAAAGGTACAAATTATTAGTGTCCAACCTCCTACAATGGTTCATTTTTTGATAACGACTAGTTCACCACACATGAGTTCAGTGTTGATTTATTTCTGTCTGTTTGCTGACTGGTCCACGACTGTTTGACTCTATTAAGTCAAGACAAAGGGGAAAGAAAAGGAGCACACATATTATAAAGCACTTCAAAGTTTGAGTATTCGTCAACAAACAGATCCAGAATAACCGCACAACATCAACAGAGAAGATGAGAAGAACTCGTGGAACAACTTCTCGTATGCGGCTGGTTTGTCCAACGAGCTTTGAGTGATTTTCTCCAAACACGACATCCTGATGCGCTTCACAGTAATCTGTCCAGACCTGTATACGTACAGGGAACAGCCGCCCCACATGCACGTAGTATAACACAGTCTGAAGAACAAGGACAATCCTTTGAGAACATTTTAGACAGAGACGACGGATCCAGAGGAGTGAAACAAGCCATCCATGTTAAACTGTAACGGCCATCTCTGAGCAAGGCTGGGGGTCTACAAAACCACCAGCCAGGTATTCATAATGCAGCCCTGAGATTCCTCCCCAGGCAGTTTCACCCATTCAGGCCTGGAGGCATGTGCATCTTGGGCTGTTCGTTACTGGGGTTTGGAGGTGAGAGTCGATACCTGGAACTCCCCAAGTTCGAACAGAGGAAGCAGCTTAAATCAAGGAAAAATGTCCTCAGAACCAAAACAAGTCCAGTTTTATTTTACTGAAGGACTGTCATGACCTTGATGACTGAGAACATACATGCAGTCCAGGTGACATCAGACATCACCGTTCGTTACTGTCAGTTAAACTAATGTAAGTTGTGTTTTAAAAAAACATTTATCACAACCCCTGAATTCACGAGTACTGAAGAATGAATGAGTAAATAAATATCTGATGGATTGCAGGCAGCATAACTACTGAGGTACAGAGCAGCAGAGTGGTACGCAGCCAGAATGAACGAGCCTGTGAGCCTCAGCTCAGGACAAAGAAACCCTGAAGTTATGGATATGAATCTCTCACAGCAGAAGTGAATTAGCAGTCATGTGTAATAAGACAGCCAATGGTGAGGCCTGCTTGACTTGTAACTGCTGATTTGTCTGTATTTCCAGCACTTGTAGCCAAATACTTAGACTTTTCATCTTTTAATATCTTTGCACACATTTACAAAATTTACACGTCGACAAATCTCCCTACAGACACACAGACTGAGATACAGACACACTGCTCTCTGTACACATTTACAAATAGGTTTGCTACAGTAATGCCTCCATACGCAGGGCCTTCCTCAAATAGCCACTTGATTGAATCCAATAGAACCATCCATCCATCCATCATCTCTACACCTTCATCCTCACCAGGGTCATGGGGGGTGGAGCCTATCCCAGCTGACTCAGGGTGAAGGCAGGTTCACCTGGACAGGTAACCAGTCTATCACAGGGCTACACTTAGAGACAGACAACCAAGCACACTCACATTCACACCTTTTACATTAACACCAGATTATCTCCCACAATGGCTTCAAAGAATCATAAATCTCAGATATTATTCCTTCAAGAGATTTGGCTGAAACCAGACGTCGTCCATCTGGGACCATCTTAAGCAGAGTTTGTTATTTTTTGAAATGAAGACAGAAATGTGTTGTTAATTTGCTCTGATTGGCTGTGAGGACTTCGAGGAATCAGCAATCAGCAGGCCTGTAAGGTCTGATAAAGCCCTGAAGTCCGCTCCAACGGACCTAATCTGGGCTGCAAAATCAGGATTTAGTTCCAGCATGGAACAGACAGAAATAACAGGAGGATTGTTGAAACATGTTCTCACGCTGTGTTCTAGATAACTGGAGTGTTAGTGAGAGAATGAACCTGATGTGTGGTGTTAATGAGGAGACGTACTTCAGCATCCTGTGATGAGAGTCTCAAGACCAGTCTACAGACAGTGCTGCCTATTCATAGAGCAGCTCATGTATGTCTGGACGGTGGGCAACTGATAAGATCATAAACATTGTTAGTGATTCTCTCTCTGGTATATTCATTTATTATAAAGCACTAGTTATTCAGGAGGTATTTATTTCCTCCATAAAGACGTTTCTTGGCTCATGACAGCTGAATAAAGTCTCCAAAGTGTGCTGATGAAGAAGTTACCGCTCTGAGAAAGCCGCTGTGGCATCATTAAACGCTTTGAGGCTCATCTCAGGGTAACTTCAACACCTTCACTTCTAACTTACGGTGCTTTTTTATCTTGGTCATAATAAGAGCTGCAGGGTTTTGTTTCAGAGCAGTCTAGACCAGATATCTCCAGCTCTGGTCCTGGTGAGCTTCTGTCCTGCAGGTTTTAGATGTTACTGCAACACACCTGACTCACATTAATGGATGATTAACAGACTTGTGTAGAACTGGACAACAAGCTGCTGGAGATCCATTACTGTGAGTCATCTGTGTTGCAGTACAGAAACATCTAAAACCTGCAGGACAGTAGCTCATGAGGACCGGAGTTGGAGATCCCTGGTCTCGGCCATCCGGGTCGTCCATCAGCTGATACTATAATATTGTAGATTTTTTGACATTAGTCAAGTGAAAAAAACAGACATACCAGACGCATGTAGTTCTGACTGTCACTGTGATTTGACCTCAACATTTGAATCAGTGCAATGAAAGTTAATCCATTATTAGTTTTGTTGCACAGAGAAACAACTCATGATAAGTTTTTTTTTGTGTGATATCTTTGCACAGATATCGTATCTGCATGTCCACTTGTCAGCTCACGAGTAGTTCAAACAAGAGCAGTGGGTGTGGAGATGGACACGGAGCTGTTTGCAGGATCTAACTATGTTTACATTTGATGCAAAAGCCAGATAGTTTCTGTTATCTCTGATACTTTGTCACACAGACGAGCACCTGGTATTGTTGGAAAGGTCAAGTTTCATTCGATATGCGCCGCACCTCGCTGCAATAAACATCTGGAGAGCGATCAAGATGAGAAGAAGGGATGTGAGTCTCCATCAAGCTTCAAAATGCACATTAGATAGTCTTATGAACTTTCTAATAAGTTTTTATTTCCTGGTTAAAATGGCTAAAGTGTGACTATATTGGGCTGAGTGCCTCCCTCACCACCGTGCCAAGTTGTTGCATGGAGCTCTGCAGCAAGTGACACATGAATGTTTCTGATGTCTGTGTTATCACCGCTGAGCAGCAGAGCACCCAGCCGCTCATCTGGCTGCTGACGGCACTCGGCCACGTCACCACCCCAACACAGTTAGACGGAGTTACAGCACGTGGTTCAGACTAGGGAGGGAACAGGTGTGTGTCTGCAGGTGTGTCTGTTTCTGTATCGCCATCTTTCCTCGTGTTCGCCCAGCCAGCCTCAGCGGCCCGGTGTGAGGTGGGTCTCACCGATCAGACCCTGAAACCGCTCCGAGAGAAGCTTTTATTATTTTATTTCAGTTTCCGCCACACACACTTCATAATCAGTGAACCCAGAATGCATGCGTTGTGCACAGAGGTCACCCAGAGGAAGATATTCGATGCTCAAATCCATATTTCATGACAGGGCAGTTAATATGTAACGGTGTCAGCGTGTGATGCCGGGTTAGATGAATGTGTGCTGACCTTCTGGATTTACACCAGGCTCTGTTCACGCTGCAGTCGACACACTTATTATCAGACTCCCCAGGTTCAAATCCAAGAGCAGCACTGAGAGCAGTTTTTAAAAGTGATTGTCTAATTGTAATTCTGGTGGCATGTTTGTTTCCTACACCTATAGTGCCTCAAATAGTTGCTGCTGTTTGGTTTATTCTTGCATATTTATTTTTTGCCATTTCCTTCATCTGCCTGTTCTCTCCTGCAGCCTTTCTATCAAAACGTATTTTGACAGTAGACGAAGCACAAGTTCAGCTCATTAAATTAATAATGTAATAATTCCAGTATTGTGGTATATGTTGGCTTGTTGTCATACTGCAGCCCAGGATCACGGAAAAGAGATATTTTGGTCGACAGTGCAAAAAGTACGAGAACAAAAAGCTGACAATGTAGAAAGCAGCTGGAGCTTTGTGGTGGCTCTTTGCATGGCTGCATTTTAACCCAAACCACGACCTTTTCCTAAATCCTACCAACTAGTTTTGGTTCATAAACTTTTGCGAGTAGTTTTCTAACATAAACACAAGCAAATAAATACAAGAAGCCCTGCGGCTGATCCTACCACCAGCCCTCCGACCTCCACATGTGCACTTTGTTGCCCTGTTTACGTGTAGACTCAGAGAAACTTGCTCGTCACGTGACATGAAACCCAATCGTCATATTATGTGGATGTGGGCCACTGGAACAGCAGGCAAACACAGCGTAGGAATCTGACATTTTTACAGCCTGAATCTAGCATTAATGTGACTTCTGTTTCGTTGTGACGGCTCCTTCTAGCAGTAGCGTTGTTATAGAGCCATAAAGCTCACAAAGGGAGGAGGTCGGGGTGGATGGACGGTGAGCGACGCTGGACTTTAATGTAGAGACTTGTCAAACCTTTCTTCAACCCATGACTGTTCCCTGAGCACAACCAGGTGTTTATTACTGGAACAATGGCAATAAAAGGTGTTTGTTTTCACCCTTAGAGCCAACAGCAGATGCACTTTGAGTCCACATTCATATCCCTTCTTCTCAGTTGAATTGCTCTCCAACTATTTATTGCACTGAGGTGTAGTGCGTAACAATTTAAGTTGCACAACTTGACCTTTCCAACAATGCAAGTTGCTTATCTGGAATTTACAACAGATTTAATCATGGCTGATGTGAAACACAGATATGAACATAATAACATCCTGATGCAATCAAGTGCTTCTGTCACATCACGAGAACACGTGGAACCCAAGTTCTGATGCTTGTTGCATATTTGCACATTTCATTAATCACGTTTTAAAGGCGGATCAAACTTCCTCAAATGAATATCTTTACTATCAACCATTTCCACACTTCCACTGCCATGCATTTATTCATGTTGGCCTTCTGCATATCAGAATTAAACAGCAGAACTGACTCTTTCTGATCATACCAGTAGTTTCTCTGTGCACCAAATCTGGTTTTTCACTGTT
>NW_007578104.1:200944-227778 GCF_000690725.1 Stegastes partitus | reverse complement strand
AATCACCAATTAACCTCAGCATGTTTCTGGACTGTGGGAGGAAGCCGGAGAACCCGGAGAGAACCCACGCTGCACGGGGAGAACATGGAGACTCCACGCAGGAAGATCCCGGGTGCCTTCAGAAGGTTAATACAAAATAATCTGGAGGTATCATCATAGGCCACACAACAACGATACTGACATCTATATTTTTCTCCTTTTTTTGTGAACACAATGCAACCCTGTGAGCTAACCACTTTGAAGACAGAAGAATAAGTGATGGATTCTTATTAGATTTAAATTTTAGAAAAAGTTAGCAAGAGCACAGTCGTCCGATGCATTTTGCAGCGTGGGTCGTGCTTTGATCAGGAACTGCAATTTAGAAACGGTGAAAAGAGCATCGTTCTCTTTAGTCATATGTCCCAGCCATCGGTTTGATGGATGTTTACGGGGAATCTGTGCTGCCGACAAAACGGGTCAAAGTTGTTGCACAAGCAAAGCTGTCACTGTATGAATGAGTCTAATTGTTGGGATTGCTAAACATCACAGCCGCTGTTATACATGATCCCGCTGCCTGACAGTCCTTTGAACAGCTTCATGAACTTTGATACAGCATCAAAACCGCACACAGCTGCAGGATATTTGCGAGCTCTCCACATGGTGCAAAGGAGGAAGAAGCCTCAGAGATCATAAGTTTGATTTAATGCTTATTAAAACACAGCCAGACAATTAAAAACAGCATCACATGCTTTATCGGAGAGTGGCCTCACATGAAACGAGCACACGCATATTCACAAGTACACTCACACAAATCAAGAAATGAAGAGATGGAGCAAGGATAAGGACTGTTAGAAAGTATGAAACAGGCGTCATAAAAGCTCCAAAGCAAACTGAAGAAATATGGAGGAGCAATAAAGCTGTGAAATATGGTTAAAGTGAAGCTGTGTGTGTTTCTGTGATACAGATGGTCTATTGAAGGATAATACATGGAAAGAACACACATAAAGAGTAATAAAGGAATGATTTAAAATCAACTTGGTAAAAACAGCAGCATCCTGAGCTGTGAGCCATGTGGTTAGAAATAAAAGCGAGACTCTCTGACTGCTTTACCAAACATCAGCCACCAGTGCGTGAGACGGGGAAATGCTCATGCTCATGCCTACGACCAAGTGTGACCTTTGTAGGACGTTATTACATGATTAATACCCGTTGGTTAAAGATAGCGTGAATGAAGGTTTGCTTTCTATCATGAAAAGACACGAGTCACAGGAATAAGAGTTTGAAATTCTCACTGATTTAAAAAACAATGACTTCAAGCAGAAAACACATATAAACACGTAGATAGTTCATTCATTGGCTCAAGTTAAACACGTTCAGAACAGTAAAATATTGTGAGGCAACATCCATCCATCCATCATCTCTACACCTTCATCCTCACCAGGGTCATGGGGGGCGGAGTCTATCCCAGCTGACTCAGGGTGAAGGCAGGTTCACCTGGACAGGTAACCAGTCTATCACAGGGCTACACTTAGAGACAGACAACCAAGCACACTCACATTCACACCTACGGACAATTTACAATCACCAATTAACCTCAGCATGTTTCTGGACTGTGGGAGGAAGCCGGAGAACCCGGAGAGAACCCACGCTGCACGGGGAGAACATGGAGACTCCACGCTGGAAGATCCCGGGTGTCCTCACCGGGACGCCAACCGGCGACCTTCTAGCTGTGAGGCAACAATGCTAACCACTGCTCCACCTTGCAGCCGCCTGTATTCTCTGTTGCTTAGCATTGCAGCATTTCTTCCATTAGTTTGTCCAAAGGCTGCCCAAACACCTCACAGCTCCGACTGCTCACAAGTGGATGAAGTTTGAATGTAGACACGAGCCGACTTCCTCATGAGACATTAGTGTTTGAAAATGCTGTTTTATGTGACTACAGTGGTCAGAAACGCAGAATGTCCTGGATGATACTGCGTTTGCAGACAGAGAGGGATGTTATTGCTTAACTGTTAATGGATTGATTAATGTTAATGATGTGAATGATTAAAAATATATCAGCATTAATTAGTAAGGCAGAAGACAAGGGACACAGAGTTCATTTATGACTGACATTGTCATCATCAGTGTTTATATTTGGTGCTTTGTCTGAGTGTTCTTTTGTGTTCAGCTGTCTGCCACTGTGTATGGAACATCAGGGTGTTTTAATTTATTCTGGGCTCAAAGAGCCAACAATTGGCTCAATGTCTGATCTAAGTTCACCCTCTGCTGGTGATGTGCTGTGGTTCTGAGGAAGTGGTGCCGACCTCCTGGGGGGCTTCTCACCTGATGATGCTCATCAGTCACTGCAGGTTGGGATGAATATAATGCAAAAAAATGTAAATCTTAAAATGGCTGGGAGCTTGAAATCTAATCATTATAATAACAAAAAGGTTCTGCAGTTGTGAAACTAACTTTTAAAGTCTTGCGTGATGTTCTGACAGCTTCAGAAGAAAATCAAATCTCTGTAAACATCATTTTATATTTGAAAACCATTCTTCACAACGGCAGCACTGTTTTTCTCAGTGTGTTGTTTTTGTTTTATATGTTTGAAACTTTCTAAATTATGAGCTGAAAACTGGTGCGTATATGTAAAAAAAAAAAATCAGAAATGTCGACATTTGAGTTATGAAAGGACGAATCTTTACCTGGAACTTTAACGGATGCAGAACGTTCTTCCAGAGCTGAGTTTACTTCACTTCATTTTCAGTTGTTCATCAGTCATGTGATTTCTGGCAGCGTCGCCTTGCAGCTATGAAACTCCAAAACAAGTGGTCTGGAAAAAAAAAAAGGCAAGGGAGTACAAGACCTGATGAAGTCCAGTCCAGTCCTATGATGTATTTACTGTTTTAGGTGGGACTAACACACTTCTCTGCCAACGTCCAACAGGATACACGGTGTGGTGGAGATAAGCAGCTATAGACAATCTCCATCCATGATTTATACCCACGCTGCACGGGGAGAACATGGAGACTCCACGTAGAAAGATCCCGGGTGTCCTCACCGGGGTCTTCTAGCTGTGAGGCGATGGTGCTAACCACAGAGCCACCTTTAGCCCAGAATGGGATTATTTATTTTTTAAAAAAGCAAGCCACCCTTTTAGCACCTTTTAGCACTGTCCAAACGTTCAACGTTTGGCTTACCGCTCAGAGGTTCTTGTTGTTCCCATACCGAAGGAGGTTTTGAAAACATTCAGACGTAGACAGCTGAAGGGGAGAAGAAAGGTGTCAGCCAATTACAGGCTTAGATCCACAGTCTGCATCCAGTGAGTCAGACCAGGTTTTGTTCTTGATCTTGACTTGATCTCTGTGAAGTCTTGGTTTTGCCCTGATCTTGGTCATGACTCAGTTTAGGTGTTCTTGGTGGCAACACTACTTCGAGGACCTTCATACTATTGCATCGAATGTGCAGTGACAGAAACTGTTGCTTAAAAAGTACAAATAGGTTCAAACCTCAGGTCCTTTCTCACCATTGCACAGGTGACCACCTGCTGCTGCATGATGCCGTTAGTTCCAAGCGTTGCTGTTCAACCATCTTAGAGCAGGTCTGATAAAGAATGATGGCATCTCAGTGCTGGATAAGTTCATATAGAAGGTGGATGTAATCTAGTTGGCTGGACCTGCAGCTTACGTCAGAGCAGTGTCACATCCAGCTCCTGCTCCAAGTTCATATTCATTTCCTGTTTTATTTTGGTATTTCCTGTCATGTGATTGTACTCACCCTCTGTCCCAGGTGTTTTTACACTCCCTGGTCTTTGTCCTGGTCACCTGGCCCGCCCTGGCGTGCTCCACCTGTGTGTGATTGTCTTCTCTGCCCTGGTCTCTGTATTCTCAGCCTTCTCTTCATGTTCTGTTCCTGTCAGCCTGTTTTATGGACCTTTTGTGTTTCTGGTTTGCTTTTGTTTATTCCGTGCTTTTGCTGTCTTTTGGAGTTTTGGTGCCCTTCTGCCAGCTCCCCGTGCTTTTGTTTAATCCGGACTGTGGTTTGTTGTTTTGGGAATCGGTTTTGGATTAAAGTTCACCTGTTGTTCACTTCACACCTGTCGGTAGTGTCGCCACTTCAGGTCCTTTTACTCACGACTCACTGCTGTACAATGAACGCTGCAGACATGTTTGAGGACAATGAGTCACATGATTTATTGATGGCTTTAACGTATTTATATGGAACGTAAAGAGGAATCTCTGTCTGTGGCACGTAGAAAAGCTGCACGGAAACCTTGGCTTAGGGACACATTACCAGAGTATATAACGGACTTCATTAACACCCCTCCTTCGCTGCCTTCTTGCCCCATGCCAGCTCCACAGCCAACCAGCCACTGGCCTGCTAATCCCCTGCCAGCTCCACAGTTAGCCAGATTTCAGTCTGCTAGCTTTCAGCTAACACCACAGGCAACTGGAGGAGGCCTGATACGCCTTCAGCCTGCCAGCGTCCCCCCAGATACCAGCCCTGATGCTGCCATGGAGTCTCCTTTCTGGGTAACCCACCTAGAGGTAAAGCTTCCCCCAAAGAAAGGTGAGGTCCCCTCGGTGGTAGAGGCTCCCAGTTACCCCCATCTGCAAATACCCAGTCACCACTGGTCACGATGTAAGATTCAGAAAGCTTTAAGGTTCCTGCTAGAAAATTTGAACCAACCATCAGACTCATAAAAGATCACAAATGGAAGACGACCCTTGACTGTACGGGGCTTTAAAAACAAGCTATAATTTTTTTATTCTAAAACTAACGGGTTACTGTGAAGTAAACACTGGACTAATGTGGTCACAGCTTTTTAGATCATCTATGAATGTTTTCCATTCAGATACTGAAGCAAAGTGCATCACAGTAATCAAGTCTAGAAGCCATGACGGCCTTTATAAGTCTGAGAAGAAAAAAAAACAGGGTCTGACCTCAGCCTGAACAAAACACGACTGCTGGGCCTTTGTCACCTGAGGTTTAAAAGAAGAACATGAATGGAAAAGTTCTGTTTGCTAAGCCACAATCGGTCCCTGTTCAAGGAGAGGGAGCGGCCGAGAACGCTGCTGGAGAGTTTTCCACCATCTTCCTCGGCCGTAGTCGTCACTGTGGGAGGAACGTCCGTCTCCCTCTGAGGCAAAGACAACCGATTATCATGTTTGTGTTACAGCGTGTGACAGTGGCTGCTGATACATCTCCTGGAAAGTGCAGTGTTATCATAAGCTTCATTTGTCCCAGTAAAATGGAAAGCTTAGCCTTGACAGGTTCTGTATGTGATTATAAAAACCATTTCCCAGCACAGTGAAAATGACAAGCCCAGATATTGGAATTCTAGCACCATGATTACAGTGTTTTTAAGCGTTGTCAGACGGGGCTGTCTGCTCGCGTTGACTTTATGTGCTATCAGTTTATTTTGTTACGCTGTCGGACGTTTGTTTTGCCCTTTGCTGAAAAACAGGGACGCCCCGCAGAAAACCTCTTTCTATGACATGTGGACTTTTAACTTATCTGTTTAAAGAAAAATCAGTTAACAAGACAGGACATCGTCTCAGGATCCTGCACTAGTCTGACGCAATTAAGTTTATCAGTTCGTTAAACCCTGAACAATCACCGACCCAAATACAGGCTGAGTGTCAGTTCTGCTGCTGTGTTTTAAATTATGTGTTGTTTAAAAGCACATGATTCAAAAGGTGCAGACCATTTTGAGAGACTAGTATCACATCTACACCAGCAGCAGCAGCAGCAGCAGCTACATACTTTGTACATAGAAGTCGTAGTTTCCCACCTTTTTGCTTTAAAGTGCAGAACCAGTTTACTGAGTCCAGTTCAGTCCATTCATATGTGACACTATAACTGATCAGCAAAAACTTCAGTCGTGTGATGAGTAAATCATGTGATGATGGAATCTCCCTGATGAAGGTTATGACATCACTGGACAGCGTTTATGTCACGCTTAGGTTGCTTTGTTGTCTGTATGTAGGTCTGTTTAAAGTTTTTCTCTCATGCATACGAAGGACAAATAATACCAGAAGTCATGAAAGAGGTACTTCCTTTTCCTTAAAGCAGCAATACCACATTGTACAAATACTTCATAATACACGATCAAGTAAAATCTCATTTTTGAGTGAAAGGACAGCAAGTAGCAAAATGTTCTTATATAAAGTTTTCTTTAAAAGTTCTCGTCAGTCTGACTGAGAACTTAAAGACCCTTTGTACGGTGGTAGGGGAGTGACATGTCAGTTATAAGGCAGCCCTGCCTTGAAACATACTCTTCATCATCGTCTGTTTTACTCTGAATGGGACCAGGATTCACCAAATAGATGAAACATTTTGTTTTCAAAATTGAGACCATGAACTCATTAAGGAAAATGTTTGCTGAGGTCACAGATCACGGGAGAAGTCGAGTCATTTAGGGTTAGAGTTAGAGCTGGAGGAGTCGCCTCCTGCTGGCTGTTAGAAAGAATGCAGGTTTATGGCGCTTCACCATTGGCTTTACGTTTCAGATGTGGAGGATACAGGGCTGCACGGTGGATTGGTGTTTAGCACTGTTGCCTCGCAGCTAGAAGGTCGCCGGTTCACGTCCCGGTGAGGACACCCGGGATCTTTCTGCGTGGAGTCTCCATGTTCTCCCCGTGCAGCGTGGGTTCTCTCCGGGTTCTCCGGCTTCCTCCCACAGTCCAGAAACATGCTGAGGTTAATTGGTGATTGTAAATTGTCCGTAGGTGTGAATGTGAGTGTGCTTGGTTGTCTGTCTCTAAGTGTAGCCCTGTGATAGGCTGGTTACCTGTCCAGGTGAACCTGCCTTCACCCTGAGTCAGCTGGGATAGGCTCCGCCCCCCATGACCCTGGTGAGTATTAAGGTGTAGAGATGAT
The DNA here is from genome assembly GCF_000690725.1 of Stegastes partitus. Lineage (NCBI taxonomy): Eukaryota > Metazoa > Chordata > Actinopteri > Pomacentridae > Stegastes > Stegastes partitus. The sequence goes on along the minus strand of NW_007578104.1, from coordinate 220,935 downwards.
GGATGGATGTGGAGGATACATCCATGTCTTAGATATAGTCTATGACTAAACCACAAACCGTGATTGTTTGTTGAAGCTAAGCCTCTAGTCTTGGTGCCTAAACCTGACTAAACACCGACTGAATCGTAAGTAGACATCTAATGAGGTGAACGTGAAAGTCACAGCGACCACCCTCACACTGCAGGCTGTTTGTACTCTTCACAAGTGAAAAATCGCAGCTCCGCCGCCATTAAATGAGGTAATAACGAAGCTCAATTAAACTGAACGATGATGCACCTACTGAGCTGAACAGGAGGTGAAACAGGTCCCTACTGGCACATATGTACAGGAAGCGGCGTTACTGCCCATTTAAGGGTCTGATAAAGTCTGAACAAGTACAATAAAAATGCAAAGTGTTTAAAGTGCAGTTTACAAACTGGTTGAGAGGTTTGTTGTAGTTAGTGACCAGTGAAACTGAAAACAATGCAAATGACTTAATAATAAGAAATGAATGAATCGTATTCTAAGAATGGTTCTTTCTAGGCGGGCTTAAACTTTAGATTGTTGGGTTCTCTGTTTAAATTTGTAAGATCTTCACCTTGCTGTGTTAAATGCTATGAGGTGACACATGTTTGTGCTCAGTAAATAAAATCAAATTGAACTGAATTCATGGTTAATTTAATTTGGTTAAACATAATGTAGGGTTGGTGGAGTCGAGGTGTAACGTAACATAAAATGGAAACACACAGAACAAGTAAAGTACAGCAACCACAGCATTCAGCTGGTATTCCAGTGGAAGCCAGCAGAGTGTCAGGAGAGCAGGCAGACCTGCTGGAGGATGTCAGATGGGTCTTCCACTGAAATCAAAAGAGGATTAGAGATGGTGAACTGTGGTGGGCTTTTCATGCAGGAAGGCTGATCCGTCTTGTTGACACAGCCCATGTGAAAAGAAGTAATCTGTCCCTGAGCGGGAAGGTCACAGCCGAGCAGCTCGGGTCACAAAAGGTGTCGGCCTACCTGAGCGTCACACACATGAAAGGCTGGACGGCTGCTAGCTGCTTCTCCTCCATCGCTCACCTCCATTCTCCAATCAGCATTCCAGGAATGTGTCAGCTCTGTTGTGCAACGCCCTCCATCATTCAGTCAGTGTTTGATTTAACCACGAGATCTTTGACTCTGGAATGCTGTGTGTCATCCGCCGCGCTGCTGTAACTTTCCTTTGCTCTGAACAACAGACTTAAGAAACTTAGATCGGAGAAACAAACATGCCACATACATATGTATTACGTGTTTGTGTCTTATAAGCAGCTTATAAAAGCAGAAAGTTCATTCATCAATCCATCTGCCTCCTTTGGTGTCAGCTCTGCCATTCTGGAGGTGTGTTTGCCCCTCGTGGCTCTACCTGTCACACTCACAGGCCTCAAGCAAACAAGCTGTCACACAGTCTAATAGACGCCATTAGCTCTCGTCTCAGGGCTGCTGAGTGATTGCATTATCCTTAACATGGATGTGGCAAACGCTGTTTTTATGCATTAAACAGAAGAGCACCAGAGAGTGGAAGCAAAGGAGCATCAGGGCTTCGTTTATTTGTCTCAGGGCTACAGGGCCTCAGTGTTGTGTTCACTTGTCAATCATCAGGTACTTTTCCATCTCACGTATTTTGAATCCAGTCCCTGTTGGAGGTTGACTTCTCCTCCTAATGAGAAAAATCACAAAAAAATCACTCTTTTCTCAGCATGCTGTCATATTTTAACAAGTCAAGAAATAGCATCTCAGTGGAACAGACCTTCAAACCCAGAAGCAGAGGTCTTCACCAGACCGTACGGATCAGACCTGTGATCAGACCACGCCTCAACTTATTGCATATATTCATTTTCAGAAACAGCGTCCTGACCTGAACACAGACAGATCCAGCCCAAAAACACATGGCTATAACTAGACCTGATCTAAAACCTAATCCTTCTGAACGGGTCCTAACAACACTGGCAGCAGCATCATGTTCTCTCAATTAATTTGATCGATTAACAAGCAGCCATGGTGGGAATATGAATGCTCTTAGAGTCAATGTTTAGTCATAACGACTGACATGATTTATTTATACGTACGTGAGACCCTGAACGTCTGTTTTCCATTCTGATGTAAATGTGAAAACACTTTCTGCTCGTCTGATGTCGTCCTGGTGCTGCTGTTTTCACTGATCTGAGACTTGTGAGCGGCTCTTATGGCAAGTTGTTTAACATTCATTAGCTGGATGTGTATTGCAGGTTTCCAAAATGCACTTCTTTCTAGTCAAAAAGGACATTTTCGATCTACACTATATCATTCTTGGGCTGCAGGTGTCTCAGTGGTTAGCATCGTGGCCTCACAGCAAGAAGGTCGCCAGTTCACGTCCCGGTGAGGACACCCGGGATCTTCCTGCGTGGAGTCTCCATGTTCTCCCCGTGCAGCGTGGGTTCTCTCCGGGTTCTCCGGCTTCCTCCCACAGTCCAGAAACATGCTGAGGTTAATTGGTGATTGTAAATTGTCCGTAGGTGTGAATGTGAGTGTGCTTGGTTGTCTGTCTCTAAGTGTAGCCCTGTGATAGACTGGTTACCTGTCCAGGTGAACCTGCCTTCACCCTGAGTCAGCTGGGATAGGCTCCAACCCCCATGACCCTAGTGAGGATTAAGGTGTAGAGATGATGGATGGATTTCTGAAAAAGTTAATAGAAAAGACAGAAATCCTTCCATAAAACACTTCTAGTGTCACGTCTCGATGAGGAACAAAAGTCCGCCGAGTGGTGGGTTTGGTTTAACTGAACATTATTCAACCTGAAACTCTCTCTGCCCAGAGTGAGGACTGTGGATTTGCCCCCATCACTTACATTCAAAGCACATCAGGAAGGGATTCCTTAATGACTTATATGAACAAGAAGAATGATTAAATACAGGCAAACTGTGTCCCATCGCTCATATGAGCAACTGACTATTGTTTTAAGACCAACTTGAAATATGACCAACCTGTCCTACCAGACAGCATGACATGGCTGCCACACAGTCATCAGCCCATCTCTGAATTCTGCCCGTAGTGTGGCCCTGTAGGACTTCAGGGTCCAAATCTTCAGTCCATGTTCTGCAACTTCAGCCAAAGCTGATACGTGACCCTCCTGGGTCCTACATCAGCAGGTGCTTGAAGGTTTAATTCTGTTGTTTTGTGTCTGCAAGTCTTTGTCTCAGTCAGGAAACGGTGCCATTAAAGACACCAAGAGGACCACTGAAAGACTAGAACTGACATGATTTGCTGCTCAAGAGTTAACTGAGCACAGACAGAAGGTTGTGGATTCTAAGCCCAGTGCTCAGAGCGTGGTCCCTCCATAAATCTATCACTCCACAGCTAGTATGCAGAGAAAGAACGATTAAAACGACCTGTAGCTCTTGCTTGGTTTATAGCTGAGTGTGTGGGATGAGGGTCATTGCTTACAAACTTGAAGCTGTTTTACTTTCGGCCTGTAGATGGCGCATTGTGCCCTCCACTAAAAACGAGGTCCAACTGAAGGGTTCTGGTTCATGAGTCAAGCTGGGTTTAGTGTAAAAGGCTTAGCTATGGAATGGCTAACCTCCTCAGGAACATGTAAGGAAGCACCACAGGACTCCCAAACATGCTGGTTGTTCAGCGCTGATGAGGGGGGAAGCTGTTGCTAGCCAGGCTCAGCTCATCGTTGTTCTAAAGGGGATGAGAGGATGTAAAGCAATAAGTGCAGGCCGGGCCGTATAATGTCAGCACGATGTGGCCTGATGAGAAAGAGGGCATCCATCTGGCCGTGCTGTCTGTGGGCACAAGCCGACTGAGCTACAGATAAGCTGTAACGCTCGAGGCGCTCCAGCTCTTCCTTATGATCACAAGTTTTGGGTAATGACCAGAAAGCGGGTGCTTTGCTTTTGAAACTCCTTATACAACCATCCTGAGTCGTCCAACGCAGTAGACGCTGGTAAAAGAAAACACATCACCATCATCTGAGAAGGACTCCTCACGGTTCATCGCATGGTGGAAGTGTTTGGGACAGGTTCAAGCAAGAGAAGCCAGATCCAGAGGCGTCACATGTGTGGCCTTTAAGGAGCTCTAACATGAGGAAAAATTAACTCTGTAAAAACAAAAGCCTTTTAAAGCATCCCAAAGCAGATCCAGATCAGGTGCTGTTGATCGTCAGTGTTTCTACTCATCACATACCTCCAGTCATTTTCCATCATGAGTCTCAGGAATGCAAACCCTTTGACAGCAGCTCCACAAGACGCACGCTTCAACTACAAAGGCGTCGCTTTCTGACGAGCCTCACACAAAGCGGTGCTGTTCTAATCATTAACCCGGCCCGTCCAGCAGCGTGCACACGTTCTGTTTGAATGTGGGCTTGAATGTGTGTTCTTTGCAGAGTCCCGTCTCAGGTTGAACTCCCCGCTGACAGCTATGAATAGGTTCCCCTGTATTTGTTTCACATCGCTGCAAAAGAACATCAAACACTCGAGCTTCTCGGTGTCAGCTTTGTGAAGACAAATTAAATCAAACTCACGCTTGACCTCGAGAGGAGATCGTGTTTGCTCAACTGGTCACGGGTTAATATTCTGAGAACTGGTTAAACGTGCAAAAGCGCGAACATTTCAAGAGTTTTTCTGATTGTAATTACACAGCGACTTGTTCTCAGTCAGTGGAGGCACCGTGCGGGTATCAAGACTGTTTAATCATTTATTTTTCACATTTATGCTTCAGTCTAATTTAATGTATTCACACAGATTCATTCACACTGGATTCATCTCGGGGCAACGTTTTTCTGACTTTTATTCCAAGGCAGAATGTTTTAAATGCCTTTCTGCTCCTACGTGGGCGTTTCGTTTTGCTAAATGATATCTGAAATAAAACGTCTTCTTTTAAATAGTCATTCATTCCAACACACTTTTTTTGTGGAGTTCAATGCGTCTCTTCTCACGGCCCATTAGCTGTCTGTTCTGTATGCAGTGAATAAAAAGATCCGGTCGGGTGCACAGGCCGGGTTCTGCCAACGGGAAGCGAACAAAGTGGCTCACACTGATCCACACAGAACCGCTCCAGCTCGTCCTGGACACGTTGGTGCTGACGCACAGCGCAGACGGAAAGGAGAGAGCAGGACGGTCAACCTGACACATGTCTACATATATAACCATGCTACTTGCTAAACGTCAGCAGTGGTTCTACAAAACATCCAAAACTCTGTCTTCACCCTGTTCAGGACTTTTGGGCTCTTTTGGACCCCATTTGGTCCAGGTGACAGCTATTGTTTTGTTTTTAAATATAAATAGAGGGACATGTGTCTTCATTATGAACCAAAAATACGTCAACTTATCAGAAAATGTATTTAACATCATATAAGTCTGTGATGAAGACCAACAAGTATTTGCCACATATTCTTTCTTGGGGGGCTGCAAGGTGTCTCAGTGGTTAACATCGTGGCCTCTCAGCTAGAAGGTCGCCGGTTGGCGTCCCGGTGAGGACACCCGGGATCTCCTGCGTGGAGTCTCCATGTTCTCCCCGTGCAGCGTGGGTTCTCTCCGGGTTCTCCGGCTTCCTCCCACAGTCCAGAAACATGCTGAGGTTAATTGGTGATTGTAAATTGTCCGTAGGTGTGAATGTGAGTGTGCTTGGTTGTCTGTCTCTAAGTGTAGCCCTGTGATAGACTGGTTACCTGTCCAGGTGAACCTGCCTTCACCCTGAGTCAGCTGGGATAGGCTCCGCCCCCCATGACCCTGGTGAGGGTTAAGTGGTGTGTAGATGATGGATGGATGGATTCTTTCTTGGGGTCCAATGGACCCTTAAAGACCTTCTGCGTGGCACCATGAAGGTCCTGGACAGGGTTCATGTTGTCGCTGACCCTGTAGAACCCTGTACCGTACTTATATCTGCCACCAAACAGCTTGAAGGCCCTCTCCTAGAAACCTGTCTGCTGCATATTTAATTCAGCTCCTGCTTTAAAAGGTCTTTGATGTGACTCTACCTCATTGCTTCCTCTAGAATGTGCAGATCTATGAAGTCCCTGCCTCTTTCTCCACTCACAGCATCACGTGTTTTCACTTTGAGTCATGAACCTCATGCAAAGACGAGTGTGAAGGTCTGGAGGACAAATGGTGGATATAAGAGGATCTCAAACTTTAAAATCAGGTTATTCAGACACACTGCAGCCGACCAGGTGCTGCTAACATGTTTCAGATAGCCTTTGTCATCACTGGTGGAGCTGCCGTTCCCTTCAGTAGATGCTACAGCAGTGAGTGATGAACATCTGCTCCTCGGTGCCACAAACTACCTCCAACTATCTCCAATGTAAAGAGCCAGTCCATCATGTGCTTCAAGCTTTTTCAAGGTAGAGTTCAGTCTGTGACAGAACAGCACACCTGTACGTGATAAATTTAAAAATGACCTCATTCCTCTGAGCTGAGCCACTTCCAGGGTCCTGATGCTGTCCCTTCAGGAACCCCGGCCCCCTACCACAGTGGGTAATTCAACCATTCAGCTCATGGACAACCCTCCATACAACTGTTAAATTAACAGTAAAAACTTTGTGTATGTATAAAAAAACACAGAGAGGTTTATGTTGTTCTGTCAAAATGTCAAAACCACTTGTTTGAATTCCTCCCAGCAGGAAAACGACTTCAGCGTTACTTAAAGATCAGCAAGGCCACCACCACCCAAGAACAGACCTGAAATTAAAATGCAGAGTTGTCAGCAGGGGAATAAAGGAGGGAAAGACTTGTTATCTCAGGGGGCGTCTTACCCTGGTTTACTTTACTGGGACACTTCATAAAAACTGAGCCATCATTGATGACATTTGTTTGGCATGTGGGTTTCCTGCTAAGACGAGGCAAAATGTCTTGTGTGATGCTGAGATCAGGCTGTGTGGAGGCCACGCCGTCCACATTATTCATGTCACTGACGACTGATTTACCGTCTATAGTTTTTAGGGCCCAGAAGAAGCCTGGGTCACGCCAGGAGTGTTTCAGTTGAACGCTAATCATATTATTTGGCCATAAGTGATTTCAGGCAACGTTGCCATAACACTAGTCTAACTATTAAACTGGGATCGACACCCCCATTAAGAACAATGTCTATTTTCTTTTAAAATATACATTCTTTGAGCATCAGTATAATATGTACTGATACATTACATCAGGCTACAGCTTTATTATTATAAAAAAAAAACGTAAAATCTTAAAAAGGGTTTCTCTGCCAGGTCATGGGGACGGTGCACAAACCAGCAAAAGAAGGTCACTTAAAGCAATACAAACCTGATACCTATGCATGAGATTAATTAGATTTTCAACATTTTAAAACTTTAAATGCAACATAAATGTTAGACAGCACATAAATTGTATTTAATTAAAAGGAAAAAAAAAGTTGATAATTGCAAATGTATTTACAGTTGCACGGCCTTCGACAAAAGATTTAGCTTTACTTTAATATCACTGATATTAACATTAAGGACATAAAGATAAAGTCAAATCAACACGAATGTTTAGCCCGCTGTGGCTAAACGCTAGCTAGCTAGTGCTACATCAAGCTAATGTAGAATAGCGTCATTAGCTTAACCTAAAGTTAGTCAGAGACAGATAATATTACCCTTATTTAATGCTAATTAGACATTTTCTTACTGTACATAATTTATCAGAAAGCTTTGCAAGACTAAAATTAAAAATGAATGAATAAATTAAAGGACGTCCATGAGGAGCTTTCTTGGGCCCTTCCCTTAAAAGTCTGACTGTTTTTTTCAAACTTTTATTTTTATTTTTACATATATCACAAGAGTTATTTTAGTTCAAATGAATGGATGTATGGAGTAGTGAGAGTGCCCAAGTACAAAAATAAATCAATAAAAGAATAAAAAATAAATAAAAGTAGAAATAAAAAGAAGAATAAATACAATACTAATTTATTATATTTTTATTTTGAAAATGTATTTTTTAAAATCATTTTTAAAATCATTTTTATTTTAAATTTTTTAAAAAGTTATTTTTTCTTTTCTTTTGCTTTTAAAGCCACATTTAATTTAAAGCAACTTTTCTTTTCTTTTTGTTTTGAACATAAATCACAAGAGTTTTTGTTATTTTTCGTTCTAATACATGGATGGCCCTCCACATGACTCTCATTATAATTACATTCTGATTAATACATATATATATATATATATATATGTGTGTGTGTGTGTGTGTGTTAGAGACTTTGTTTGTATTGTCAAGTTGTTAAATTAATTTCACTCAACACTTAATTTTTAAAAAAATTTTCTCAGACAAGTAAAATAATTTCAGTGCTTTTTAAAGATTAATAAAGCCACGAGAAAGTCATAAATAAAATAAATGCTGATATTTCTAACAGCCAGGATGGATGATGTGGTTGAAGGAACATCTCACTCTGATTTAGACCAGATACCAAACAGGAGGCCACAACCAACAGGTGTGCTGGAGGCTCAGCGCACCTGGACTCAGGTAACTCCCCTCAGATGTCCTATTAGAAGCTGTTTTCCCTCTTATTGTCTAAATAAATCAGTTCACCGTGAGATAAGCACCGGTGGAGCGCTGTGATGGGCCCAGACAGCCGGTTCCTCCGCTCTGATTGACAGCGGTTCCCGATGGGAGGGTCGATCCGTGGAGCCACAAGTCCCGCCTCGCCGTCTATGTCTTGCTGGGACTTGAGGCTATAAAATGAAGGAACTTACAGTAATCGGGACGCACTCTGTAGCTGGAGTTCCCTTTGTGAACTCCTGTCCAGCAGCCCGGCTCCCTCCGCGGCTCTAATCAGCGGCTCTCGGGCTCACATCGCCGCCGTCGCTTCGCTCCCACTTGAGGCTGAAAACCTTCCGTCCGGCCGCCGGTGGAGACGAGCAGAGCCATGGCAGGGGACGGCTCGGACCAGCGGGCGCTGCAGTATGAACAAACTCTGGTGAGTGTCACTTGTTGCCAGCCTGAACTCAGTCCGCCGGTGTCACCGCGGTTCTGCTGCAGGACGGACTCCGGTCCGCCAGCAGCAGCACCAGCAGCGGCTAAGAGCACACAACGAGCTAACGATAGCAGCGATGTGGAGCCTCCAAAGTTGTGATATAAGTGAAATAAACGAGCTTTAATGTCCTCTGTGTGCGCCGAATGAATCAACGTGACTGTGTGGTTGTGGAAAGTTGCCCTGGAGTGGGCATGTTTGTCCACAGCGAGGACTGAAGCAAAAGTTGTCAGATCCTAAACGAGGTTCGGCCCCCTGCGCTCTCACGTGAATGTGGCCGAGGTTTGTGGTGGAGGACGCGGCTGTGTGTGGTGTGTGTCCCTAAGTCCTTAATTGTGCCTTTGTGTGCATTGTGAGGCGGCAGAAGTAGCTGAAGACACGGTTCTGGATAGCTGAAGCCCACACAATGGATCTGTTGGGCTCACAACAGCACAGACAGTAAAGGTGCTTCTGGTCAGAACATCTGGATGTGGCTGTGCTACAGGTAGGAGGAGGCTTGGGCCAGACTCCACTCTGAAGTCAGGCGCTTTAAGAAAGACATCACAGAGCCTGGTTTAGAGTTTACAAAGTGATTATACGTTCATAAATATAGTTTTGCAGCTATTCTGGCCCGTCTGCTGCTATAACTGAACGCATGGAGCATAATGGTAACACAAGCAGCACAGCAGTGGTTCCTGCATGTGCCAGGAGCTGAGTGAGTGTGTAGGCTGCACATCATCTGAGCATAGGTCGCTGGTGTTCAGCTGCTGTGTGCATGTGCATGCATAATGCAGCTGCACAGGTGTGCGGTGCTGGTGCCAGCCATCGGGCCTGCATGTCTGTGTTTGGGGTTTATAAGTTACTATAGGCTCGTTAAGCTTGCAGTAGGTTACATAATGGGTTGGGATGCATAGAGAACCTGCACGCTGCTCGGTGTGAGACACGGTATCGGGTCACAGATCAGGGCCTGCAGACTCCAGCTTCATGGTTCTGTCTTCAGGGGGAAGCAGATGATTGCAGTCTGATACAGTTTCTGTCAGGTCCATGATGTGGAGACCGTACGCCGGCCCTGCAGGACCTCCTGAGGTTCCTGTGGATCCCACTTTAAAGAGCCCAGATTTGCAGCGTGCCGGTCTCTTGGGTCCAGGGTGGGGTTTGGCCTGAGAGGCCCCCCGCTGTGTGTGTGTGCTTGAACTTTTCCTGACAAAACTTCTGTCAAGCCTAAAGAAGCTGCTGTTTGAAGAGGCTGGTTTTACGGGCCGGCCGGACCCATTCAGTGGCATCCAGGCTTTAAATTAAGAGGAGCCACAACTGTTACACTGCTTTGGGTTGTTTGGGCCTCCGCTTCCTTTTCTTCAGAAAAGTTCCTTTTGTGAAGCGCACACACACACACACACACACACACACACACGCCCCCCTCTCCGCCCGCCCGCCTCTCCGTGTGCTGTTAATCTGTGTGTGTTTGTGGGAGAGATTACACAACTTGCGACCCGCTGACTCAGCACTGGACGCTCCGTCACCCTGGCCGGGTCTCGTGCTCGGCCCTCCGGCTCTCTGAAAGGGAAAAAGGAAAACAGAAAGTCCGTGCACCTTCTCTGTTAATCTCCGCTCGCCCTGCTGCGGTCGGTCGGAGGATTGTTGCAGGAACGAACTGGTGAAAGCGTCTAAATAGATTCAAATAAAAATAGTGGCAGAGTGAGAATAACCTCTTTTAACATAAACGAGCTCTCTCTCCGTGCCCCCCATCTCCTGGCCGTGGGCTGGAGTAACACGGTGTCTTTGTGTGATGCTGGCAGCCGTGGCGGTTGTGTGGGTTTTGTTGTGGGCAGTGGATGCTCAAAGAGGCCAGTGTAGTTTGGCTGAAAGGCTGGCTGTACGGGGAGGCTGGCAGAGCGAAACCAGCCGCAGCATATTGTCGCTTTGCATCAGGTTGTATCTATACACGCTGCTTTTGGACGCTGCTTTCTGCTATAAACTGTGGTCTGATTTGTGCTTGTTTGGGTGTCGTGTGATGATTCATGGTCTGTCTCAGTGTTTGGTACTCGAACAGCTGAAAGAGCAACTCGCAGGTTGGTCAGTGCATTAATGAAGCTGAAGCTTTGAAAATAATATGTTTGAATAGAATCACATCCAGTGCAGATTGTTTAGCAGAGTTTATTACCCACAAAGAGAGAGTTGAACACGCAGCGATGTGGATCTACAGTCGTTCTGATGCTGCAGATACCAAACATGATTATTCATGCACATATGACCGACCACGGGTTCGTAAGCATGAGCCCGCTGGATGTCGCCGAGACCTGGAACGAACAGGGACAGAAGCATCGGGCATCAGACGGAAATTAATCAGACGTTTGAATGAGTGTGGACCGGACGTCGTGACAGGCTGCAGTTTGTGCAACGTGCACACGGTGATAAAAAAAGAGCGTGCAGAGTAGAAAAAAACCAAGTTTTAAGTCCCAGTCGCTCCACAGACTCGCTGCCACCTCGGTGAGCTGAGCCGGAGTCATGTGGTGTAATGGGACACGTTAGGGACAACAAGCAGCTTCAACAGCACCGGTTGAAAAGCCTGAGTTTATGTTTCTCATAAAATATATAAAAAATCATGCATTAGCCTCTTAATCACGTCTATGAAGGATTTAGTGACACATCCAACCTGCAGGTTCCTCTGTAGGTTTAGATGGTGGCCTTCTGAGACCAGAGTGAGCTGCACACGACGCTATCTGGCCGATCATCTGAGAGCCATTCGTAATAAACTCGAGCACTGATAGTGACGAAAACAAATAATAAAGATTGTTTTTCCCCTGAAAATTGTATTTTTATGCACATTTTTTACATATAAAGTAAAAACTGACCCCCAGCAGCACCTGTTTACTGTTAATTTTAATCTAATTGGTTTTAATTTCATATTTTCGCTGCATTGAAGTGATTCAAGGTCATCAGGCGTTGCTCAGCGGCGTTAACGATGACTGGACCAGAAGTGAGACGCTAATATTTACGACCGTTTCACGTGGCGTTTCCCTGAGTAATAAAAGGCCAATTCACTTGCAGAGCTACGTGCACGTTTCGTAATAATTAACTGGATGATCATAATATCGCCGTGCATCGGACGTTATTGACATGTGAGCCTGTTAAAGGGCCACGCCACCAGTTCAGCACATCAGTCTGCACAGCGATTAAAGCTGTGTAATGTCCTGTGTGTCCATAAAGGGAGCTTTCCCAAGTCACCCCGCTGGTGAATCCGGGTCGTGACAGCAGACACAACGTCTGTGTCGCAATCTGCACTTTAAAAGGAATTTTTCCAGGCAGGCAGCAGGAGGCAACAAACAGCGATCCCACATTGCATCATGGAAACTGTACCATCCTTACAAGTGCATGCTTTTATTGTTGTGTAATCTGTCAATTATTGTCTCAGTTAACCACTTCCACTCCGGCTACGTTAGGAGCAAAAATACCCACCAGATTGAAAAGGTTTGTGGCTACATGCCAGAAGGAGGTCCGGCCACAGAGAAAGCCTCACAAGTTTCTTGGGTGGTGATACAAACGCAGAGTTAGTAGAAATAACAAAAGACGTGTGTCCACCTAAACAACAGATATATAAGAAATGCTGCAAGACGCAACTTGAAACGGTCATCACCACCACGCACTGTGTGTGTTTAGGCTGCAAAGTACATGAAAGTGACTTGTAGTGTGCATTAAGGGGAGGAGGAGGAGGAGGAGGAGGAAGGCAAAGGCGTGAAACGATGAAAAAGTCCCGTCACAGGTTCCTAAAGCCCGACATGACAGGTTCTGTCCAACCAACAGTGTAGCATCCTGAGACACAGTGCTGCCCGTTTACTATCACACCCTCGGCTCTGGATGGAATCATGACCATCCATCCATCATCTATACACCGCTTAATCCTCACCAGGGTCATGGGGGGCGGAGTCTATCCCAGCTGACTCAGGGTGAAGGCAGGTTCACCTGGACAGGTAACCAGTCTATCACAGGGCTACACTTAGAGACAGACAACCAAGCACACTCACATTCACACCTACGGACAATTTACAATCACCAATTAACCTCAGCATGTTTGTGGACTGTGGGAGGAAGCCGGAGAACCCGGAGAGAACCCACGCTGCACGGGGAGAACATGGAGACTCCACGCAGGAAGATCCCGGGTGTCCTCACCGGGACGCCAACCGGCGACCTTCTAGCTGTGAGGCCACGGTGCTAACCACTGATCCACATTGCAGCCCCAGAATTATGACTATATCCGGGATTTTCCAAAAAGATGGCCCCATCAGAAAGTTATTTCCTGTAACCAGAGGTATACAGAGGATTAACTGATCATTAACCAGCTGAGCAGGTCAGTGATGACGTGACTCTGGTGCCCTGATGATCATCAGACAGTGAATACGTCAGTGATCAGATCTCAGGTGAGCAGGTAACTGACAAACCAACACGTTGCCTTCCACGGCTGACCGGGCTGTGATGACCGACGCTCGGCCCGTGAGCCGTAACGATCGACCGACCGTGACTTTAAACGGACAAAAGTTATTCCTGGAGTCAATTTTGGGAAATTTCGTTCAGACAAAAACAGGATTATGACATTAATCTGACAATAAACTGGATGTTTTACTGCAGGTTATACAGGAAGTGATTCAGGATATTTTATGATTATAAACAGGATGTTCTATGAAGCGCTGTGACATTAAGTGGGCAGCGCTGTACTAAATTACACTGAGACTAATCAGATCAGCAGATATTCACATTGAGGAGCTTGAATCGCTTAAAACAAACAAACAAACAAACAAAAAGCAGAAAATCCAAATGGCCTCAGATGAACTTTGACTTTCGGAGCTTGCGGCTGTTTTTCTGTCTTTATCGGCACCACGGCAGCTTCAGAGCAAATCTTAAACCCGTCCGACTCCTGTGACTCTCTGGGTGTCCGTTTGTGTTTCTTGTGGGTTTTAGTCAAACGAGCGGCGCTAACCTGATTAGCATGATTTAGCTTCGACACCACTGTGGCAAAGCTTTGAAGCTCACGTCTTTCCAGAAGGTCTGAGCGTGCCACGACCAGGCTGCCATTAAGTTCACTTGGAGCACATTAGATATACCGACCCATACCAGTCACATGCTTCACCCTTTAAAACAGTCACAAACACGGCAGGTTCAGATCATCCTGAACACTGTGCAGCGGCTGTGAATCAGGTTCTTTTTTTTATGGCTTTATTGAACTTCTTTGCAGAACTTTCCTCGTTTGGATGCTGCTGCTGAGCCGTGGATGATGACCTACTTGTTTCAGTGTCAGAGATCATTGACAGAAAGCTCCTGTTATTTTCAGCTTTCTTTATTGTGATTATTACTTTATGTCCTAACTGTGGGACAGAGATTACACAACTGGCGACGGCTTTTGCACAACTTTTGTTTTCTCTTTGTGACAACATCGTCTATGGAGGGAATTTCTATGTAGAGTTCTTTGCATTTCGGTGGTGGTTCAGGCGCTTGTGCTCCGTTTTACATCGATTACACGGTCAAGAAAGTACTTAAGCTCGACTTTAAATGAATAAATCCTGACTTGTTTCATCCTCTGTATCCAGTTTGTGGTGGACAGGACGACTAATTCTAATTTTCTGGACTTTACTGTAATATGAAACAGTTTTAGCAGAAATGGGATTTATTTATTTTTTTGCATTTCTTTCCATTGAAACATAAAACGATGTGATTTCTGCACCAAACAACATCTGCAGAATGTAGTTTGTAGAAATATTCAGCATATCTGCTCAAAGCATAACTTCTCCTGCAGTAAAACAGGAAACCTCCGTCGCTGTTACCCAGAAGTCACGTCTGCTCCTCTACAAAGGAAGCTGCTGAAGACCTGTGCCTACGTTCACCTCATAGCCAGACTTATGGACGACAGGTTAATGTGCACATGATTACAAACAAAGCAGGAGTACGTTAAACCTTTTCTTATAAAGTCTGCAGACTGTGTCCATACGAAGGCGTGTGGACGGACGTTTTCCAGCACAGAACCAGGAACATGTGCACATCCTCACAGTCTTTATTTAGTGTGTTAACGGCACCACAGCGCTTCATTTTATTAATATGTTGGGACACGTTTTATCTTTAAAAAAATAAAATGTGCAGCATTTGGATATTGCACTTGCAGTTTTGACTATATTTTAATTAATTGTCAGCCCAGTGACACGTCTCCCCCCTTTGCTGGCTTTAATGGCTCCCTGCTGTCATTACTCCGCTGTTTGGGTCGCGGTGTGTGCTGAGGTACCGTCTGACGGGCCGGGTTCTCTAGAGCCTGTGGCGGTGCGTCGGCGCTGCTTGTTTTATCTGCTGAGTGTGTCTACAACGTTCAGCAGCTCTCATGAGAGTCACGAGGAGCGAGAGATAAGCAGATAGTCGAACAATAACCTGTGAGTTAAATGTGTTTACGGCGGCGCTGAGAGGACGTACGGGCCTTTTGGCTGTCGCAGAATCGATGCTCTAACTCAGGGGTGCCCAGTCCTGGTCCTGGAGGACCACAGTCCAGCATGTTTTAGATGTTTCCTTCTTCCAACACACCTGATTTAAATGATCAGGATCGTTATCAGGCTTCTGCAGAGCTTGATGATGAGCTGATCATTTGAATCAGGTGTGTTGGAAGAAGAAACATGCAGGACCGTGGCCCTCCAGGACCAGGACTGGACACCCCTGCTCTAAGTTCTACATGACAGGAGTGCCTCCTGTGAGCCGGTACAGGATATTTACTGGGAGAGGAAGTCGAGCACGTTGTCCGACTGCAGGCTTCTGGTTTATGATCAGGATTGTGTTGTGATTCTAATCATGACCTGCTGAAGGGAAGTGAAACTGCTCGCTAGAAAACTATGGAAACTTAATCATGCGTGAGTGCGTGTTTCCTCCCGTGTTGGTGTGAGTGGGTGTACGTGTTGCGGCCGTCTGTCTCGCTGCCACACGGGCTAATTTGTAACCCTGTGTTATTGGCCTGGCTGCGGTAATTAGGCTTTGTGCTGCGTCCGTTTGATGTCTGCCTCTCTGCATTCATGGTGGAAATTTCCCTTTACTTGAACTTTCTACTTTATTGCGCCTTACGGGTAAAGTCTTTCTCACTTGTGCAGGACAGGTCAACAGCTCCTTGACCTCGGCTTTAGAGAGCGCAGAGAAAGAGCTGTTTGCATAACGTAGGCTGGCTTTAGTGGCAGATAAGCATCAAAAGTTTTCTCTTACAAAAGATCAACTATTGCTTTTCCTTTTCTCTTTGCCAGAATGACCTATCCGCCTCTTATTTACTCTCTGCACAAACAGCCGTGATGGATCTCATGCAGTCAGAACTCATGCCTGTGGTGGGATTCTGAGACCAAACATTTCCACAAAAGCCTCCTAATGAGGGGACTGCTCGTAATAAGAGTGAATTTGGCAAACACTTCAGCAATGCAGAGCAAATGTTGACTGGGCTTTTCAGGCAAAACCAAAGGTGGGATGTGTTTGTGCGACTTAGTCTTTGTTCCAGGACGCATTGATCTGGCCGGGCCGGGTCGTGTTGATGATTAATCACCGAGAGATGAAGAGAGCGAGCAGAAGAACAACCTCCACGGGTCAATAGATGAACACATGAGCCAGGTTTATGTGCTGAGCCGTGGCTCTTGATTAGTGCCATACAACTGGGCTTGACAAATATTGATTAGAGACTCGATGGAAAACACTTCTAAGGCAAAGAGATGCAGTGATAACCTCAATAGTGGCGATTAGCAGATTAGCATCCTGCAGAGCAGCAGCAGAAACTGTAAAGCACAAAGCACACTGTTATTATTCATTATGTAGCTTGCTCTCCATCCATCATCTATACACCACTTAATAGGGTCATGGGGGGTGGAGTCTATCTCAGCTGACTCAGGGTGAAGGCAGGTTCACCTGGACAGGTAACCAGTCTATCACAGGGCTACACTTAGAGACAGACAACCAAGCACACTCACATTCACACCTACGGACAATTTACAATCACCAATTAACCTCAGCATGTTTCTGGACTGTGGGAGGAAGCCGGAGAACCCGGAGAGAACCCACGCTGCACGGGGAGAACATGGAGACTCCACGCAGGAAGATCCCGGGTGTCCTCACCGGGACGCCAACCAGTGACCTCTAGCTGTGAGGCCACGGTGCTAACCACCGAGCCACCGTGCAGCTAGCGTAGCCTCATCATGCTAAAATGAAGCATTCAGTGCTGGGAAGCTGGAGAACTGAAGGTTTTCTTTTGCCTGATAAAGTCTTCATTCAGTCCTTTAGCTCTCACCACAAGTCAGCTAACATTTTCAGTTTTTGACATTTTTTATGGATTTTGTCATTTTGTAAGTTTTAAATAATCAACACTATAAACTAATGACAGAACTTTGGTTTACGCTATGTGCCTTTCAGTCCTGTGTAATTAGGGCTGAACAATTAATTCATTTCAAATTTAACTTGCAGTTTGAACCAGTGGATGTTTGCAGCTCAGTGACTGAGGCTTTAAAGCGTCTTATCAAAGTTTCACAAGCACATGCCGTCCTCATTGTGTCATGCGTCTGATTTTATCTCCCGTGATAATGCTCCATCACGTTTTACATCTATCAGACGGAGAATATTGAGCCGAAGCTTGAGTTCAAAAGATTTTACCGCAGATCGATCAGCAATATCTGTAAGAAAAATTACAGCCAGGTTTTTTCTTTCCAAACGGTTGAGCTGTGATTTACACTCACTTGGCAGCTCTTTAGCTAATTATTAACTTAAACCATTGCAATGTCCTACAGCAGTCCAATAAATCCTCTTGTCATCAAAGTTGTGCTGCGGCCGTCTGTCTCAGAGGAGTTCTGATGCAACTCTGTGGTGCTGCTGCTGAACAAGACGGCGTTGAAGGATTTCAGTCGTCCTCTAATGTGTTCATACGCTTCCATTAAAGAAACGGCAAAACTCACAATAATCACTCAAACAACTAGAAACTGAAAAAAGTAATAATAAATAAAAAATTGCTAAATTATAATTTAGTGAAATAAGACGTTGCTTTTGAATTATGGTTGAAAAGAATAATTTAAAAAAACAAACCTGTCCTGGACCAATGAGAGGCCTTTGCGAGGCGTCGGATCTCCGCTCCCCGCACCTCATTTGCATAAAGTAGAAGTCAAGGCTGCTTTATGCAAATGAGCTAGCGGATGACGCTACGCCTCGTCGCTCGAAACGCCCCACGATGCTCCAGAACAGATTTAACAGATTAAAAAATAAAAAAAAACAAAAACCAAAACATCCCGTCTCACTTGATATCTCACGGTTTAACTTTAAGTGAGAATCCTACAGTTTGATTGAAGGTGAAGTTGTGTTGGCGAACAACTTCTAAGCATTTATTTGTTTGCAGCCAAGACAAAGAAGAACGTTTAAAATCACTTCCCTCAGTCTCAGCAGCCACAGTGAGCTCAGGCGAAGCTGCTGTTTGTGTCTCTATTGATGGAGAGCGGTCTGATCGAGGTTCTGATCGTGGAGGCAGGACATGTGGGGATCGCAGTCAAAATTGGATTTCTGGTTGTTGGTGTGCATTTTAATGTGGAGCAGAACAAACGATCAGTGCGTGACCCTGACAGAGCTGTGCAGGGAGACCAGAGAGCCGGACGGGAAGAGATGCAGCCAGTTATGACGGAGAGTCGACTAACGATAACAAAGGCTGGACAGAACTTCTTGTGATTTTTGTGGCGTTTATACGTTATGGTGTCAGACGTCTGTCCAAAGCTCGAGGTGAACGCATGTAAAATCCCACAAACAGCACATCCATCCCATAGTCTTAGCTGCTAGGGAGCCCGTCTGGTTCAGTCTGTTGGGCTGTTAACGAGCTCAAACGGTGTTTTTTATAATCGCTGCCACGACGACGGCTGGTTTCCTCGTAGCTCCGTGTTCAAGCAGAACTCATTCCTTCAAGATCCTTGGTGATCTGCGACGTGTGCGCGAACGTCTGTTTTTATTTCTGCTTCGGACTTTGCCTCGAGTACGTTAAAAAAAAACAAAAAGAGACGGAGAGTCTGGACTGTGCACCAGGAAGTTGGAATGAAACGACTGAGCAGGTTGGACTGTTGTTGACAAGCAAATTATCCAAGTGTGTAACGTGATAGAAACTCCTTTAGCTCGTTTAAAACCAGAGATTAAGTTTCCTTCGACCTGTAACGGAATGCATGTGTTTGTGTCGACCACCAGGGGGCGCAGTCCAGATATTATACTGACATAAATCAAAATAATGCAGAGACCAGGTGTAGGGCTTTCTGAGTCATTACTCTGCTACAGAAGGTTACTGCCTGGAACATATATGACCAAATTACTTCAGTATCACAACTTGCCATAGTTTAGGGTAGTTCTTAAGCAGAGCTGTGGGGGAGCTGGTGTGCTCAGGCTGCAGGCATGTGGGTAAGTGGAGAAAGAGGTGAGATGATTATTTACATATTCTGAGTTCTCAGAATGCACAGAGGGGATGTGAAGCTGAGAGTTTGGGTAGAACATGTGTTTAAGAAGAAGAAGAAGAAGAAGTGAAATCTGGCAGAAGTCTGTGACGGCTTCCAGGAGCTGGCCAATCAGAGCAGAGTGACCTCATCGGTGTCGGAGGAAGGATGGACGTATGAATGAGAACTGGATACCAGATGACAAACTGGATCCTGAATCATTCCCTTCACGTTGGTAGAATTTTGTAGCCACAGAGGAACAAATCACGAATGTGTGACGACAAACTGGTCTTGTGTAGACGATAACAGGTTAAATGTCCACGACCTCCTGTTCTCAAGACGGAGGAAAGACGACAGAAGAAGCTGCTGCAGAAACATCTTATTTTCACAAACCTGTCTTGGGCAGAAACATCGGCGATCCAGCGTCCTGTTCTGACCCGTATCAGCTCTTCAGTTTAACTTTTATTTTCCCCTGAAAATAAGCATAACAAATAAGATGCAGTGGCATTTCCATTTATACGAGCTCCGGTGTGGACCGCCCTTTACTTTGTTATTTCACACTGTGTTATTCCTCAGATTGCGAGCTGAGGCTGCAGTCGGCTGCTCTTC